>NC_057805.1:401585542-401698264 GCF_018294505.1 Triticum aestivum
GGAAGAAGAAGAAAGAAAGAAGAAAGAGGAAGAAGAAAGGAAGAAGAAGAAAAAAAGAAGAAAAAAGGAAGAAGAAAGAAACCAAATGAAAACGAAAAAGAAAAACAAAGAAAACAAAACAAAATACTTGGCAGTGCTCAATAATCTTATTTTTTTAATTCCTCCTCCTCTATGTCCCCTTAATCTTATTTTTTAATTCCTTTATACTTAAAGAATTTTTACTACATGCAGGAGTGACATATGGCGGATGATAGAGCCGAGCCGCTTAGGGATCCGGAGGCTGAACGTTATTTAATGGGCATCATCAACAACGAGATTCCTTATGTGCCGGGCTCAGAATATGAGCAAGAAGAGGATGTAGTCTCTTCTTTTCTGAACCTTGACGGTGGAACAGAGATTGTCGATGATCAAGAAGGTGAAGGAACGGACATTGTCGACGGAGGTCAACCGTTAACAAACGACGATCTCGAATTGCAAGTAGCAACCATCTCCGGCGAGGTATATATATACATTGAGCCTCTCGTGATACAAACTTACTGAAATGTGAATACATATGTATTAACGCGCGCGACTCTCTTTCTTTTTTTAGCCCTCCGGATCGAGTACGACAAAGCGTGTCAAATCCAAGGCGATGAAAACAGGAGAAACATATGCCATTGAGTTTGTCAGTGAAACCGGCAAGCCCCTACAGCACACCTCAAAGTTTATCAACCAATGCGGAGTCGTTGTTAGAGACAACGTCCCGATCACCGTCCAGGAATGGAAGGAGCCAAAGAAGGCACGTCTTGGTTTCAGTTTTGTCGACAAGAGAACGAAAAAGGATTGCTGGAGAAAGCTTATGGAACATTTCATTCTACCTCCGGAATACAACAAAGTCGATGAATTCGGTAACGAGGTTCCGGGTGGACGTCAGAGGAGGAGGCTAGTTAAAGAGTTCGCTCTTCAGAAGATGGGCGAAGCATTCCGGAACTTCAAGAAAAATTTAACCCGTGACTATGTCAACAAGGGCAAGACTCTGGATTTCAATGGACAACATGAGAAACTGAAAGATGATTGGCCAGAATTTGTGAGGCAAAAGCAATCGGAGCATTTCAAGGAAATATCGAAAAAAATAAGGATAATGCGAGTAAGAAAAAGTTCCATCATATTATGGGGCCAGGAGGATACCGCCTTTCGGAGCCTAGGTGGCAGAAGATGGAGGAGGACCTGAGGGTGCGAGGAATCCCTCTAGGTACAGAGGGATGGGACCCAAGGGCCAAAAGCTGGTGGTACGGGCATGGGGGATCGCTAGACCCGGAGACAGGGGTGTGTGTTCACCGACAGAGACAGTTTGCTCCCACCCAAGCCCTTATTGACGCAATGACCCAAGCTCAAGAGGGCTTGATCAAGTTCAACAGAGAGAAAGACGCACTGACAACAACCCTCGGGAATGATGAACACGGAGGACGTGTACGAGGCAAAGGCAAAGTTCCGTGGAAAGTAGGGTTTTCCCAGGACAATGACCCGTACTGTTACAGAAGCCGTAAGAGAAAGACGGACTGGGATGCAGATCTTATGACGAAATTTGCATCGGAACTCCATGAGTTGAAGCAGACCGTGCATGAACTAGTAAAAGAAAAATCGGCTGCAGGGTCGCATGAAGATCATGAAGCGGATCGCGGAAGCCAGCAGCGGAGAAGCAGCGTGGCTTCCACGGATGCCCCGCCTGGTGCTAGTGCACCGATGATCGAGATTCGTGCACCGGAGCCTCACTACCCCGTGGATGATGTAAAGGAGATGAAAGAATGTGATCTGCATTATCCCGTGGGGAACGTTTCCACGAAGGTAGCTAGCGGCAGTGCTTTACCCTGTACACCTGGAGCACTCCACCACAACAACCCCATTGCATATGGCTATGCTCGTGTCACGGTGGAAGACATAGTCCAAGGGTTTGAGGACCTGGAGATTGACAAACCTACACCCGAAGGGGAGAGAAGACTTGGAGATGTCAAGCGCCAGTTCATTCTATGGAAAAAGAAGTACATAGTGTTTCCAGGCGAGGCGCCAAGGCTAGCAAGTCCACCCCCCTCCGATGGTGGTGGTGGTGGTGGTGGTGGTGGTGGTCGTGGTGGTTCACCTACACCTCCTTCACGCCATTCGACGCCGTCCCCCGATCCACAACCTCCGGCGGGTACGACGCCCCCCAATCCTCCTCCGGCGGGTACGACGCCCCCCAATCCACCTCCGGCGAAGAAGCAGAAGCAGGCGGACAGCAAGGAAACCCGCTCCTGGACTATTAACCCGGACCCTTATGTACCTAAGACCACAAGGGTACCGGAGCCATCACTGAAGCCTCTCCTCCCAAGGCCTTGGGAACTTAGTGAAGCTGAAACCAAATTGGCCGCGTCTGCTGATTATGAGAAATGGAAGGCGGATATGAAGGCGATAAAAGAGCCTGAGCCCAAGCAAGTATTCACTGAGAAGCAAAAGAAGTGGGCTAAGGATTTTTTGACGACACCGTCCCAAGCCGAGCTGAATATGCCTGAAGAGTATGGACATGAACTTCGTAGGCAAGCAAAAATATTGAAGGAGGAGAAAGAAGAAAGTAAAAAAAGCGGGAAACAAGTTGACCAGCTCGGGATGCAGAAGAAACAATCGATCCCCCCGCTCATAGTGAAAGCCGGTCCGGAAGAGGACCCCGAGATCATAGCAACTGCGGCAGCACTTGGATTGACTGTAGCGAGTGCCAGGAAACAAGCGTCTGAGATGGGTTTGACTCTTCGTGCCTTCTTAGGCCTTGAGGATGCGCCAGTATGTGAGATAGCATTACAATATGTGCGGAATGGGCCTCTCGTCGAGCCTGCGCGGGAAAAGAGTCTACCACCACAAATGCGAAATCTGCTACGTTGGTACAAGCAATTCATAACATGGGCCGACAAAGAATATGTTTATGCGGATGTTACAGATGAGCATCACACCAAACGGTACTCTGTACAAGTTCATATGAGTGAATTGTTCCAGCTGTTCAATCTGCGCAACCTCGACAAATCTATGCTGAGTTGCTACGTTCTGTAAGTGATTTATTTCTACCTCATCTCGTTCTTCATTGCCTGCACTATATATATATATATGGTCCTAACTATATTGTTGCGTATGCTATTATGCAGATTGAAGATTTGGGAATGCAAAATAAGAAACATCCATGATGTTGGGTTCATTGACCCACATATCGTTAATGGACATGTGTTACAACATCACCCCGAAGACGTGGAGAAAGACTTGTACAAGTTTCTTAGAAAGCATCAACTCAAAAGTCATATTCTATTTCCTTACCATTTTGGGTGAGTGTTTCTCTCTTGTGCCCATTCTCTTTTGTTTACTCCATGCATGGTATGTCTAATTGATGAGTTATGCATGACTGTGCATGTAACGTGTCCGCAGGTTCCACTGGATTCTGCTAAATATTGAACTTCACACCTCCAGAGTTCTAATCATGGACTCTATGGATTCGGATCCAAAGCGTTGGGCCGACATGAGAAAAATGCTGCAAAAGTAATTATTTTCAATCATTTGAGCTCTATATCGATCGGTCTCTTTCGTCCATTTCCTAATATCAAGTAACTAATAACTCCCTTGTTCATTTAATTTTGTTTGCCCTGTAGGGTTTGGAGACGGTTCTCAGAAGAAATTGTCGGTGAATTCAAACATGAGCTAGATTTCAGAAGGTTAGTTAATGTGGATAAGCAGCCACCGGGGACCAATCTATGTGGATACTATGTTTGTGAGAACATCCGGAGACACACCTCTGAGCGGAAGGCATCGGATAGCGTGCGGAACGCGACAGATAACTTGCGGAGGAGGCTTAGTCCAGAAGCTTGCTTCCGACCAATTCAAGAAGAATTAGCAGGATTTTTCATGAGGGAAGTCATCAATCCTAAAGGAGAACACTATACCGAGGACGAAGAAATTTATATGCATACCCGAGATTGAAACTTGTTCGAAGTTGTATATGGTCATCCATCCTAATTGTGTATGGAAACTTGTTCGAAGTTGTATATGGTCACCCGAGATTGAATATATATTATATATTCCTCTTGAATTCTTCTTGTTTGAAATTTCATATGCATGTATATAGTAGCGTAGAATATGTGTACTGAAACTTCATCAAAATTAAAATAAAACACAAAATAAAATATAAAAGAAATAAAACACTACAAATTAAAAAGAAACCAGGTTTAGGGGGGCTAAAACCCTAAACCTGCGGAGGAGGCCTTTAGTCCCGGTTAGCCACAAGAACCGGGACTAAAGGTCCTCCGCCCCGACGGACCACTGGCGCCCACGTGGACGGGCCTTTAGTCCCGGTCAGCCACGCGAACCGGGACTAAATCCTTTAGTCGCGGTCCGTAAGAGGCGCGACTAAAGGGGGGGGGGGTCTTTAGTCACGCATATTTAGTCCCGGTTGCACAGCCGGGACTAAAGGCTGTTGCGAACCGGGACTAAAGGGCTTTTTTCTACCAGTGAGCATTACCCGCCCCAGAAACTTCATGTTGCTTTCTCCTCCTTCCGCAACAAAAAATATCAACAGAATGAAAACGAATGTAATGCACGTGCACATGAAGATACAAATTTAATATTTTATTGTCTTGCTCTTTACAATCAGATAGCCATATTTTTCTTTGGAATCATACTGAGACATAGCATGCTACCATTTTTGCAAGCTTATTCGACCATTTTTATATAACATCCTAGAAGAAAAAGGAGCTCATTCGATCATTTTTATACTGTAGCATCCTAAGAGTTCTCATGTCTTCCAATACATTATCTTTTGTACAATCATCATATAGCTCTTAGTCTACATCCTCCCAACATAATGCAGAATGAACAAAATTAGATATCTATACATCCGTACGCGGCTTAGCATATACTTCCTCCGTCCCATAATATAAGAACGTTTTGAAGGAAATATGCCCTAGAGGCAATAATAAAGTTGTTATTTATATTTCCTTATATCATGATAAATGTTTATTATTCATGCTAGAATTGTATTAACCGGAAACTTAGTACATGTGTGAATACATAAACAAACAGAGTGTCCCTAGTATGCCTCTACTAGACTAGCTCGTTAATCAAAGATGGTTAAGTTTCCTGACCATAGACATGTGTTCTCATTTGATGAACGAGATCACATCATTGGAGAATGATGTGATGGACAAGACCCATCCGTTAGCTTAGCACTATGATCATTTAGTTTATTGCTATTGCTTTCTTCATGACTTATACATGTTTCTATGACTATGAGATTATGCAACTCCTGAATACCGGAGGAACACTTAGTTTGCTATCAAACGTCACAACGTAACTAGGTGATTATAAAGATGCTCTACAGGTGTCTCCAATAGTGTTTGTTGAGTTGGCATAGATCAAGATTAGGATTTGTCACTCCGATTGTCGGAGAGGTATCTCTGGGCCCTCTCCGTAATGCTCATCACTATAAAGCCTTGCAAGCAATGTGACTAATGAGTTAGTTGCGAGATGATGCATTACGGAACGAGTAAAGAGACTTGCCGGTAATGATATTGAACTAGGTATGATGATACCGATGATCGAATCTCGGGCAAGTAACATACCGGTGACAAAGGGAACAATGTATGTTGTTATGCGGTTTGACCGATAAAGATCTTCGTAGAATATGTAGGAGCCAATATGAGCATCCAAGTTCCGCTATTGGTTATTGACCGGAGATGTGTCTCGGTCATGTCTACATAGTTCTCGAACCCGTAGGGTCCGCACGCTTAACGTTCGATGACGATTTGTATTATGAGTTTATGTGATTTGATGACCGAAGGTTGTTCGGAGTCCCGGATGAGATCACGGACATGACAAGGAGTCTCGAAATGGTCGAGACATAAAGATTCATATATTGGAAGGCTACATTCGGACACCGGAATGGTTCGGGTCGTTTCAGATAAGTTTCAGAGTATCGGGGGTTACCGGAACCCCCCCGGGAAGTTATTGGGCCTCACGGGCCTAGTTGTGTAAGAGAGGAGGCAGGCTAAGTAGTGGTGCGCCCCCCCCCCCCTAGCCCAAACCGAATTGGACCAGGGTTGGGGGCGCGACCCCCTTTCCTTCTCTCCTCCTCCTCCTTCCCCCCTTCTCCTTGTGGGAATAGGAAAAGGGGGGCGAATCCTACTTGGAGTAAGACTCCCCCCTTGGGCGCGCCACCCTTGGCCAGCCTCCTCCTCCCTCCCTCCTTTATATACGTGGGGAGGGGGACACCCTAGAACACACAAGTTGATCTTTTAGCCGTGTGCGGTGCCCCCCTCCACAGTTACACACCTCGGTCATATCGTCATAGTGCTTAGGCGAAGCCCTACGCTTGTAACTTCATCATCACCGTCGCCACGCCGTCGTGCTGATGGAACTCTCCCTCGGCCTCAACTGGATCAAGAGTTCGAGGGACATCACCGAGCTGAACGTGTGCTGATCGCGGAGGTGCCGTACGTTCGGTACTTGGGTCGGTTGGATCACGAAGACGTTCGACTACATCAACTGCGTTACTAAACACATCTGCTTTCGGTCTACGAGGGTACGTAGACACACTCTCCCCGCTCGTTGATATGCTTCTCCTAGATAGACCTTGCGTGATCGTAGGCAATTTTTTTGAAATACTATGTTCCCCAACAGTGGTATCCGAGCCAGGTCTATGCGTAGATGTTATATGCACGAGTAGAACACAAAGAGTTGTGGGCGATAATAGTCATACTGCTTACCAGCATGTCATACTTTGATTCGGCAGTATTGTTGGTTGAAGCGGCCCAGACCGACATTACATGACCGCGTTCATGAGACTGATTCTACCGCCGTGCTTTGCACACAGGTGGCTAGTGGGTGTCTGTTTCTCCAACTTTAGTTGAATCGAGTTTGACTACGCCCGGTCCTTGTTGAAGGTTAAAACAACACACTTGACGAAAAATCGTTGTGGTTTTGATGCGTAGGTAAGAACGGTTCTTGCTAGAAGCCCGTACCAGCCACGTAAAACTTGCAACAACAAAGTAGAGGACGTCTAACTTGTTTTTGCAGGGCTTGCTGTGATGTGATATGGTCAAGACGTGATGACATATAAATTATTGTATGAGATGATCAAGTTTTGTAACAGTTATCGGCGTGAAAAAAATATGACTCTATATCAATGCCTCCGGCGGTGTACCGGGATGTGCAATGAATCAAGAGTGACATGTATGAAAGAATTATGAAGGTGGCTTTGCCACAAATATGATGTCAACTACATGATCATGCAAAGCAATATGACAATGATGAAGCGTGTCATAATAAACGGAACGGTGGAAAGTTGCATGGCAATATATCTCGGAATGGCTATGGAAATGCCATAATAGGTAGGTATGGTGGCTGTTTTGAGGAAGGTATATGGTGGGTGTATGGTACCGGCGAATGTTGCACGACACAAGAGAGGCTAGCAATGGTGGAAGGCTGAGAGTGCGTATAATCCATGGACTCAAATTAGTCATAAAGAACTCACATACTTATTGCAAAAATCTGTTAGTTATCGAAACGAAGTACTACGCGCATGCTTCTAGGGGGATAGATTGGTAGGAAAAGACCATCGCTCATCCCCGACCGCCACTCATAAGGAAGACAATCAAAAAATAAATCATGCTCCGACTTCATCACATAACGGTTCACCATACATGCATGCTACGGGAATAAAAAACTTTAACACAAGTATCTCTCAAATTCACAACTACTCAACTAGCATGACTCTAATATCACCATCTTCATATCTCAAAACAATCATAAGGAATCAAACTTCTCATAGTATTCGATGCACTTTATATGAAAGTTTTTATTATATCCCTCTTGGATACCCATCATATTAGGACTAGTTTTATAACCCAAGCAAATTATCATGCTTTTTAAGACTCTCAAAATAATATAATTGAAGCTTGAGAGTTCATCTATTTCTTCAAAATAAAACCACCGTCGTGTTCTAAAAAGATATAAGTGAAGCACTAGAGCAAATGACAAACTACTCCAAAATATATAAGTGAAGATCAATGAGTAGTCGAATAATTATGTAACTATGTGAAGACTCTCTTGTAGGGGAACGTAGTAATTTCAAAAAAATTCCTACGCACACGCAAGATCATGGTGATGCATAGCAATGAGAGGGGAGAGTGTGTCCACGTACCCTCGTAGACCGAAAGCGGAAGCGTTAGCACAACGCGGTTGATGTAGTCGTACGTCTTCACGATCCGACCGATCCAAGTACCGAACGTATGGCACCTCCGAGTTCAGCACACGTTCAGCTCGATGACGTCCCGCGAACTCCGATCCAGCAGAGCTTCACGGGAGAGTTCCGTCAGCACGACGGCATGGTGACGGTGATGATGTTGCTACCGACGCAGGGCTTCGCCTAAGCACCGCTACGATATGACCGAGGTGGAATATGGTGGAGGTGGGCACCACACATGGCTGGAATAGATCAACTTGTGTGTCTTGGGGTGCCCCCTGCCGCCGTATATAAAGAAGCAAGGGAGGAGGAGGCCGGCCCTAGGAGGGGCGCGCCAAGGGAGTAGGATTCCTACTCCTAGTAGGAGTAGGTTTCCTCCTTTCCTAGTCCAACTAGGAGAAGGGGGGAAAGGAGGGGAGGGGAGAAGGAAGGGAGAGGGGGCCGCGCCCCAAACCCCTTGTCCAATTCGGACTGGGCTTGGGAGGGGCGCGCGCCACCTCCTGGCTGCTGCCTCTCCTTCCCACTACGGCTCATTAAGGCCCGATACTTCTTCCCCGTATTTCCGTAACTTCCCGGCACTCCGAAAAATACCCGAATCACTCGGAACCTTTCCGATGACCGAATATAGTCGTCCAATATATCGATCTTTACGTCTTGACCATTTCGAGACTACTCGTCATGTCCCCGATCTCATCTGGGACTCCGAACTACCTTCGGTACATCAAATCACATAAACTCATAATACCAATCGTCATCTAACTTTAAGCGTGCGGACCCTACGGGTTCGAGAACTATGTAGACATGACCGAGACACGTCTCCGGTCAATAACCAATAGCGGAACCTGGATGCTCATATTGGCTCCTACATATTCTACGAAGATCTTTATCGGTCTAACCGCATAACAACATACGTTGTTCCCTTTGTCATCGGTATGTTACTTACCCGAGATTCGATCGTCGGTATCTCAATACCTAGTTCAATCTCGTTACCGGCAAGTCTCTTTACTCGTTCCGTAATACATCATCCCGCAACTAACTCATTAGTTACAATGCTTGCAAGGCTTATAGTGATGTGCATTACCGAGAGGGCCCAGAGATACCTCTCCGACAATCGGAGTGACAAATCCTAATATTGAAATACGCCAACCCAACAAGTACCTTCGGAGACACCTGTAGAGCACCTTTATAATCACCCAGTTACGTTGTGACGTTTGGTAGCACACAAAGTGTTCCTCCGGTAAACGGGAGTTGCATAATCTCATAGTCATAGGAACATGTGTAAGTCATGAAGAAAGCAATAGCAACATACTAAACGATCAAGTGCTAAGCTAACGGAATGGGTAAGTCAATCACATCATTATCCTAATGAAAACTCATCTCTATGGCTAGGAAACATAACCATCTTTGATCAACGAGCTAGTCAAGTAGAGGCATACTAGTGACACTCTGTTTGTCTATGTATTCACACAAGTATTATGTTTCCGGTTAATACAATTCTAGCATGAATAATAAACATTTATCATGATATAAGGAAATAAATAATAACTTTATTATTGCCTCTAGGGCATATTTCCTTCATCTCTAACATTTAAGAATTTCAGATCTCGGGATATTATTCAAACAGCAAGCAAAACTAAATAAAATAAAATCATGCTCCAAGCAAAACGCATATCATGTGGTGAATAAAAATATAGCTCCAAGTAAAGTTACCGATGAACGAAGACGCAAGAGGGGATGCCATCCAGGGCATACCCAAGCTTAGGCTCTTGGTTGTCCTTGAATATTACCTTGGGATGCCTAGGGAATCCCTAATCTCAGGCTCTTGCCACTCCTTATTCCATAGTCCATCGAATCTTTACCCAAAACTTGAAAACTTCACAACACAAAACTCAACAGAAAACTCGTAAGCTCCGTTAGTATAAGAAAATAAATCACCATTTTTGGTACTTTTGTGAACTCATTCCTTTTTTATATTGGTGTAATATCTAATGTATTCCAACTTCTCTACGGTTCGTACCCTCCGATACTGCTCATAGATTCATCAAAATAAGCAAACAACACATAGAAAATAGAATCTGTTAAAAACAGAACAGTTTGTAGTAATCTGTAACTCCGAAACTTCTGAAATAAATTGGTGTACGTGAGGAATTTGTCTATTAATCATCTGAAAAAATAATGAACCTAAAAGCACTCTCCAGTAAAAAATTACAGCTAATCTCGTGAGCGCAAAAGTTTCTGTTTTTTACAGCAAGATCGCAAAGACTTCACCCAAGTCTTACCAAAGGTTCTACTTGGCACAAACACTAATTAAAACATAGAACCACATCTAAACACAAGCTAAATGAATTAATTATTACTAAACAGGAGCAAAAGTCAAAGAACAAAAATAAAATTGGGTTGCCTCCCAACAAGCGCTAATGTTTAACGCCCCTAGCTAGGCATGATGATTTCAATTATGCTCACATAAAAGATAAGAATTGAAACATAAAGAGAGCATTATGAAGAATATGACTAACACATTTAAGTCTAACCCACTTCCTATGCATAGGGATTTTGTGAGCAAACAATTTATGGGAACAAGAATCAACTAGCATAGGAAAGAAAAACAAGCATAGCTTCAAGATTTTCAACACATAGAGAGGAAACTTGATATTATTGCAATTCCTACAAGCATATATTCCTCCCTCATAATAATTTTCAGTAGCATCATGAATGAATTCAAAAATATAACTATCACATAAAGCACTATTTTCATGATGCACAAGCATAGAATTTTTATTACTCTCCACATAAGCAAACTTCTTCTCATGAATAGTAGTGGGAGCAAACTCAATAAAATAACTATCATGTGAGGCATAATCCAATTGAAAATTAAAATCATGATGGCAAGTTTCATGGTTATCATTATTCTTAATAGCATACAAGTCATCACAATAATCATCATAGATAGCAACTTTGTTCTCATAATCAATTGGAACCTCTTCCGAAATAGTGGATTCATCACTAAATAAAGTCATGACCTCTCCAAATCCACTTTCATAATTATCATAATAAGATTCAACACCCTCCAAAATAGTGGGATCATTACTTCCTAAAGTTGACACTCTTCCAAACCCACTTTCATCAATATAATCATCATAAATAGGAGGCATGCTATCATCAAAATAAATATTCTCATCAAAACTTGGGGGACTAAAAATATCATCTTCATCAAACATAGCATCTCCAAGCTTGTGGCTTTGCATATCATTAGCATCGTGGATATTCAAGGAATTCATACTAACAACATTGCAATCATGCTCATCATACAAAGATTTAGTGCCAAACATTCTAATGCATTCTTCTTCTAACATTTTGGCACAATTATCGGAATCCTTATTTTCATGAAAGATATTAAAAAGATGAAGCATATGAGGCACCCTCAATTCCATTTTTTTGTAGTTTTCTTTTATAAACTAAACTAGTGATAAAACAAGAAACTAAAAGACTCGATTGCAAGATCTAAAGATATACCTTCAAGCACTAACCTCCCCGGCAACGGCGCCAGAAAAGAGCTTAGTTGACGGGGTGTTGGTGCCGCTTACCTAGCCTTCCCGGCAACGGCGCCAGAAAGAGCTTGATGTCTACTACACAACCTTCTTCTTGTAGACGTTGTTGGGCCTCCAAGTGCAGAGGTTTGTAGGATAGTAGCAAATTTCCCTCAAGTGGATGACCTAAGGTTTATCAATCCGTGGGAGGTGTAGGATGAAGATGGTCTCTCTCAAACAACCCTGCAACCAAAAAACAAAGAGTCTCTTGTGTCTCCAACACACCCAATACAATGGTAGATTGTATAGGTGCACTAGTTCGGCGAAGAGATGGTGATACAAGTGCAATATGGATAGTAGATATGAGTATTTGTAATATGAAAATATAAAAACAGCAAGGTAGCAAGCGATAAAAGTGAGCAGAAACGGTATTGCAATGCTTCGAAACAAGGCCTAGGGTTCATACTTTCACTAGTGCAAGTTCTCTCAACAATGATAACATAATTAGATCATATAACAATCCCTCATCATGCAACAAAGAGTCACTCCAAAGTCACTAATAGCGGAGAACAATCGAAGAGATTATTGTAGGGTACGAAACCACCTCAAAGTTATTCTTTCTGATCGATCTATTCAAGAGTCCGTAGTAAAATAACACGAAGCTATTATTTCTGTTCGATCTATCCTAGAGTTCGTACTAGAATAACACCTTAAGATACAAATCAACCAAAACCCTAATGTCACCTAGATACACCAATGTCACCACAAGTATCCGCGGGTATGATTATACGATATGCATCACACAATCTCAGATTCATCTATTCAACCAACACAAAGAACTTCAAAGAGCGCCCCAAAGTTTCTACCGGAGAGTCAAGACAAAAACGTATGCCAACCCCTATGCATAAGTTCACAAGGTCACGGAACCCGCAAGTTGTTCACCAAAACATACATCAAGTAGATCACGTGAATATCCCATTGTCACCACAGATAAGCACATGCAAGACATACATCAAGTGTTCTAAAATCCTTAAAGGCTCAATCCGGTAAGATAACTTCAAAGGGAAAACTCAATCCATTACAGGAGAGTAGAGGGGGAGAAACATCATAAGATCCAACTATAATAGCAAGGCTCGCGATACATCAAGATCGTGCCGAATCAAGAACACGAGAGAGAGAGAGAGATCAAGCACATAGCTACTGGTACATACCCTCAGCCCCGAGGGTGAACTACTCCCTCCTCGTCATGGAGAGCGCCGGGATGATGAAGATGGCCACCGGTGATGATTCCCCCCTCCGGCAGGGTGCCGGAACAGGGTCCTGATTGGTTTTTGGTGGCTACAGAGGCTTGCGGCGGCGGAACTCCCGATCTAGGTTTCTTTCTGGGGGTTTCTGTATTTATAGGAATTTTTAGCGTCGGTCTCACGTCAAGGGGGTCTCCGAGTCATCCACGAGATAAGGGGCGCGCCCAGGGGGGGTAGGGCGCACCCTCCACCCTCGTGGATGGCTCGGGACTCTTCTGGCCCAACTCTTTTACTCCGGGGGCTTCTTTTGGTCCATAAAAAATCATCAAAAATTGGCACGTCAATTGGACTCCGTTTGGTATTCCTTTTCTGTAAAACTCAAAAACAAGGAAAAAATAGAAACTGGCACTGGGCTCTAGGTTAATAGGTTAGTCCCAAAAATCATATGAAACAGCATATAAATGCATATAAAACATCCAAGATGGATAATATAATAGCATGGAACAATAAAAAATTATAGATACGTTGGAGACGTATCAAGCATCCCCAAGCTTAATTCCTGCTCATCCTCGAGTAGGAAAATGATAAAAACCGAATATTTGATGTGGAATGCTACCTAACATATTTATCAATGTAATCTTCTTTATTGTGGCAAGAATATTCAGATCCATAAGATTCAAAACAAAAGTTTAATATTGACATAAAAACAATAATACTTCAAGCATACTAATAAAGCAACCATGTCTTCTCAAAATATCATGGCCAAAGCAAGCTATCCCTACAAAATCATATAGTCTGGCTATGCTCTATCTTCATCACACAAAAATATTTAAATCATGCACAACCACGATGACAAGCCAAGCAATTGTTTCGTACTTTTGATGTTCTCAAACTTTTTCAATCTTCATGCAATACATGATCATGAGCCATGGACATAGCACTATAGGTGGAATAGAATGGTGGTTGTGGAGAAGACAAAGAGGGAGAAGATAGTCTCACATCAACTAGGCATATCAATGGGCTATGAAGTTTCCCATCAATAGATATCAATGTGAGTGAGTAGGGATTGCCATGCAACAGATGCACTAGAGCCATAAGTTTATGAAAGCTCAAAAAGAAACTAAGTGGGTGTGCATCCAACTCGCTTGCTCACGAAGACCTAGGGCATTTTGAGGAAGCCCATCATTGGAATATACAAGCCAAGTTCTATAATGAAAGATTCCCACTAGTATATGAAAGTGACAACATAGGAGACTCTCTATCATAAAGATCATGGTACTACTTTGAAGCACAAGTGTGGTAAAAGGATAGTAGCATTGCCCCTTCTCTCTTTTTCTCTCATTTTTTTGTTTTTTTTGTTTTTTTTGGGCCTTCTTTTTTTATGGCCTCTTTTTTCTCTTTTTTTTTATTTTTCATCCGGAGTCTCATCCCGACTTGTGGGGGAATCATAGTCTCCATCATCCTTTCCTCACATGGGACAATTCTCTAATAATGATGACCATCACACTTTTATTTACTTGCAACTCAAGAATTACAACTCGATACTTAGAACAAAATATGACTCTATATGAATGCCTCCGGCGGTGTACCAGGATGTGCAATGAATGAAGAGTGACATGTATGAAAGAATTATGAAGGTGGCTTTGCCACAAATACGATGTCAACTACATGATCATGCAAAGCAATATGACAATGATGAAGCGTGTCATAATAAACGGAACGGTGGAAAGTTGCATGGGAATATATCTCGGAATGGCTATGGAAATGCCATAATAGGTAGGTATGGTGGCTGTTTTGAGGAAGGTATATGGTGGGTGTATGGTACCGGCGAATGTTGCACGGCACAAGAGAGGCTAGCAATGGTGGAAGGGTGAGAGTGCGTATAATCCATGGACTCAACATTAGTCATAAAGAACTCATATACTTATTGCAAAAATCTATTAGTTATCGAAACGAAGTATGATGACCCACAAGTATAGGGGATCTATCGTAGTCCTTTCGATAAGTAAGAGTGTCGAACCCAACGAGGAGCAGAAGGAAATGATAAGCGGTTTTCAGCAAGGTATTATCTGCAAGCACTGAAATTATAGGTAACAGATAGTTTTGTGATAAGATAATTTGTAACGAGCAACAAGTAAAAAAAGTAAATAAAGTGCAGCAAGGTGGCCCAATCCTTTTTGTAGCAAAGGACAAGCCTGGACAAACTCTTATATAAAGAAAAGCGCTCCCGAGGACACATGGGAATTATCGTCAAGTTAGTTTTCATCACGTTCATATGATTCGCGTTCGGTACTTTGATAATTTGATATGTGGGTGGACAGTGCTTGGGTGCTGCCCTTACTTGGACAAGCATCCCACTTATGATTAACCCCTATTGCAAGCATCCGCAACTACAAAAGAAGTATTAAGGTAAACCTAACCATAGCATGAAACATGTGGATCCAAATCAGCCCCTTACGAAGCAACGCATAAACTAGGGTTTATGCTTCTGTCACTCTAGCAACCCATCATCTACTTATTACTTCCCAATGCCTTCCTCTAGGCCCAAACAATGGTGAAGTGTCATGTAGTCGACGTTCACATAACACCACTAGAGGATAGACAACATATATCTCATCAAAATATCGAACGAATACCAAATTCACATGACTTCTAATAGCAAGACTTCTCCCATGTCCTCAGGAACAAACGTAACTAGTCACAAAGCATATTCATGTTCAAAATCAGAGGAGTATTAGTATGCATAAAGGATCTAAACATATGATCTTCCACCAAATAAACCAACTAGCATCAACTACAAGGAGTAATCAACACTACTAGCAACCTACAGGTACCAATCCCGGACTTGGAGAGAAGAATTGGATACAAGAGATGAACTAGGGTTTGAGAGGAGATGGTGCTGGTGAAGATGTTGATGAAGATTGCCCTCTCCCGATGAGAGGAGCGTTGGTGATGACGATGGCGATGATTTTCCCCTCCCGGAGGGAAGTGTCCCCGGCAGAACAGCTCTGCCGGAGCCCTAGATTGGTTCCGCCAAGGTTCCGCCTCGTGGCGGCGGAGTCTCATCCCGAAAGTTTGCTTCTAATTTTTCTTCAGACGAAAGACTTCATATAGCAGAAGATGGGCATCGGAGGGCCAACAGAGGGCCCACGAGGCAGGGGGCGCGCCCCCACCCTCGTGGCCAGGGTGTGGGCCCCCTCTGATATTTCTTCTGCTCAGTATTTTTTATTATTTCCAAAAATAACTTTCATGGAGTTTCAGGACTTTTGGAGTTGTGCAGAATAGGTCTACAATATTTGCTCCTTTTCCAGCCCAGAATTCCAGCTGCCGGCATTC
Source organism: Triticum aestivum (assembly GCF_018294505.1). NCBI lineage: Eukaryota > Viridiplantae > Streptophyta > Magnoliopsida > Poales > Poaceae > Triticum > Triticum aestivum. The sequence continues at coordinate 401,601,877 of NC_057805.1, forward strand.
TCCCTCCTTATGTAAACCTTGTAAAATAAGAGAGAATAGGCATAAGTATTGTGACATAATGTGTAATAACAGCCCATAATGCAATAAATATCAATATAAAAGCATGATGCAAAATGGACGTATCAAAGTACTACGCGCATGCTCCTAGGGGGTAGATTGGTAGGAAAAGACCATCGTTCGTCCCCGACCGCCACTCATAAGGAAGACAATCAAAAAATAAATCATGCTCCGACTTCATCACATAACGGTTCACCATACATGCATGCTACGGGAATCACAAACTTTAACACAAGTATCTCTCAAATTCACAACTACTCAACTAGCATGACTCTAATATCACCATCTTTATATCTCAAAACAATCATAAGGAATCAAACTTCTCATAGTATTCGATGCACTTTATATGAAAGTTTTTATTATATCCCTCTTGGATACCCATCATATTAGGACTAGTTTTATAACCCAAGCAAATTACCATGATGTTAGACTCTCAAAATAATATAATTGAAGCATGAGAGTTCATCTATTTCTTCAAAATAAAACCACCGTCGTGCTCTAAAAAGATATAAGTGAAGCACTAGAGCAAATGACAAACTACTCCAAAAGATATAAGTGAAGATCAATGAGTAGTCGAATAATTATGTAACTATGTGAAGACTCTCTAACATTTAAGAATTTCAGATCTTGGGATATTATTCAAACAGCAAGCAAAACTAAATAAAATAAAATGATGCTCCAAGCAAAACACATATCATGTGGTGAATAAAAATATAGCTCCAAGTAAAGTTACCGATGAACGAAGACGAAAGAGGGGATGCCATCCGGGGCATACCCAAGCTTAGGCTCTTGGTTGTCCTTGAATATTACCTTGGGGTGCCTTGGGCATCCCCAAGCTTAGGCTCTTGCCACTCCTTATTCCATAGTCCATCGAATCTTTACCCAAAACTTGAAAACTTCACAACACAAAACTCAACAGAAAACTCGTAAGCTCCGTTAGTATAAGAAAACAAATCACCACTTTTGGTACTGTTGTGAACTCATTCCTTTTTTATATTGGTGTAATATCTACTGTATTCCAACTTCTCTATGGTTCATACCCTCCGATACTACTCGTAGATTCATCAAAATAAGCAAACAACACATAGAAAACAGAATCTGTCAAAAACAGAACAGTCTGTAGTAATCTGTAACTCCCGAATACTTCTGTAACTCCAAAAATTCTGAAATAAATTGGCGGACGTGAGGAATTTGTCTATTAATCATCTGAAAAAATAATCAACCTAAAAGCACTCTCCAGTAAAAAATTACAGCTAATCTCGTGAGCACCAAAGTTTCTGTCTTTTATAGCAAGATCGCAAAGACTTCACCCAAGTCTTACCAAAGGTTCTACTTGGCACAAACACTAATTTAAACATAGAACAACATCTAAATGTTTGACACGAGAAAAATCTTATAAGCACTCCGTGAGATGGAAAGAGAAGGAGTGTGGATTTCTCTCATGCGCCGGGGAAAAGAAAATGCGGGCGTGCCAGTGTACCATTGTACACAAAGAAAACAAAGAGACGGGAACAATATTTTATTAATCTCAAGGATAACAAATACAATTCCCGATAAGAGCTCCGTGGCCTACTAGCACGGCCTGCCTGACTAGCGTTGTGCAGTCTCCTGGTTCCCGGGGCCTCGGAAGGCTCCCGGTTAATTACTCCCGCGGGTTGCTCCGCGAGATACCTCCGATTAAGCCGTGTGATCGTCTTCGTCGTCTTCGCTTCGCATTCTCCATGCATGATGATGATGGTGTGTATAGATGTGCGCAGCGGCAAAGCCCGTGTCCTCGTCAGTACACGTGCCATTCAAAACATGGCTTTGTGCTAGCCACGTTCGCCCTCGCCGTCGCGCCTCGTCGGTCTTGACAGCGTTGATGTAGTCGGTGTTGGAGTAGCATGGATCCTGCTTGGCTCGGACTTCTTGACGATATAGCGGCTTCATCGGGGTACGCAAGGGGTTGCCTCGCGGGAGTATTCTTTTATGGAGACCGACATCGGTGTAAAACCAATGGCCGCTCGCATCGGCATTGTCGGTGTGGTTGGTGCCTCGTCTCGACTAGACGCCAAGGTTACGACAGTCTGTGAAGACAAAGACTCCGCCTCAAGAGACCGTGGAAGGTAACATCTTGGAGGGGCGTCGTGGATTCCTCTTCTTGTCTAGACGCCATATTCGGTGGTCTTCCAAAACAAGGATCACACCATGGGGCCGAAGAAAGGTAACACCATGGAGGGGCGTGGTTGATGCCTCATCTCAGCTAGACGCCATATTCGGTGGTCTGCTAAGACAATGATCATGCCGCGGGGCCGAGGAAAGGTAACATCATGGAGGGGCGTGGTTGATGCCTCATCTCAGCTAGACGCCATATTCGGTTGTCTGCTAAGACAATGATCATGCCGCGGGGCTGAGGAAAGGTAACATCATGGAGGGGCGTGGTTGATGCCCCGACTCAGCTAGACGCCATTTTTGGTGGTCTGCTAAGACAAGGATCATGCCGCGGGGCCGAGGAAATGTAACATCATGGAGGGGCGTGGTTGACGCGCCATCTCAGCTAGACGCCGTATTCGGTGGTCTGCTAAGACAATGATCACGCCACCCATACGACAAATGAGACCTGGTGTAATAAAGGGTGCACCTCGCCTTGTCTGGACGCCGTATTCGGTGGTCCACCAAGACAAGGGCAAATCATCATGGTGCTGAAGAAAGGTGGCGCCATGGAAGGGTGTGGTTGATGCCCCGTACTGGCTAGATGCCGTATTCGGTGGTCTGCTAAGACAAGGAGCATGCTGCCTGTACGCCGAGACCTGTACGCCAAAGAGTGCACCTTGTCTCGGCTGGACGCCATATTCGGTGGTCCGCCAAGACAAAGGAAACACATCGCAAGATCATGGTAAGGGTCGGTGAAGATGTGTCATCGCGTAGCACCATCTTCTTCTTATCGCGGCCTCCGTGTTGCGGGCAGCACCGGGGGTGTGGGTCATCTTCATGGGCTTCCTGTCGTGAATAGCACCATGTAGTGGTACCTTGTCTCGACTGGACGCCGAGTTTACGGCGGTCCGCCAAGACAAGGGCACACCTCACGGGACCGTGGTAAGGGTTGGTGAAGCCACGTCATGGCGTAGCGCCATCTTCTTCGCATCGCGGGCTCCGCATTGCGGGCAGCACCGAGGGCATGTGTCGTCTTCATGGCTCCGGGTCGCGGGCTCCATCTTGACGAGGTACACATTGGTGATGATGTCCTGCAAGCTCCACGCCTCCGTCCTCCGCGACACCAGCTTGATGATGTTGATGATGGACGTCATCCTGGCAAGCTCAATGTACTCGTCGTCCTTCACGACATGCGGCGGCATCCCCGTGAGCTCCACGCCTCCGGGGTCCAGCTTGATGATATTGACGTTGGTAGCATCCTCCTTGCGAGCTCCGGGCAACGATCCTCCGCGGAACCGGGTTGATGATGCTGGCGATGGGCGTCGTTTTGGCGAGCTCCGTGCCGCCATCCACCACGGCACAGCGGCGGCATCCCTGCGAGCTCCACGCCTCCATCCTCCATGGCACCGTCTTGGTGACATTGGTGTTGGTGTCGTCTTGGTGAGCTCTGCGCCGCCATCCACCGCGGCACGGCGGCGGCATCGTTGCGAGCTCCACGCCTCTGGGCTCCAGCTTGGTGATGTTGGCGTTGGCGGCGTCCTCCTTGCGAGCTTCGCGCCACGATCCTCCACGGTACTGGGTTGATGATGTTGGCGATGGGCGTCGTCTTGGCGAGCCCCACTCCGCCATCCACCGCGGCACTGGGTTGATGATGTTGACGATGGGCGTCATCTTGCCGAGCTCCACTCCGCCATCCACCGCAGCATGGCGGCGGCATCCTTGCGAGCTCCACGCCTCCGGGCTCCAGCTTGATGAAGTAGATGGCGGGCGTGGCGGTGTCAATGTAGTCTACTCGTATGGCGGCGGCGTCCACCGCCTCCATTGCATCTGGTATGGCGGCATCGAGCGTCGTGTTTTCCGCAATCCGCTGGGCGCATCGTCTGCCACCTCCATTGCACCTAGTACGAGAAGAGCTCGGCCTTCACCGCTGGGTGCGTCGTCCGCCATCTCCATCACCTATTACATGAATGAAAAGAAAAAGTACATACAGTAGAGAAAGCAGAGGACGTGGTAGTCGCAGCACATATCTCCCGAGTTCACAGCCGTCGTCTCGACGGCATGCTTCCATGGCGCCTCAGCTTCTTCAATCGGACGCGGCCGCCTCCCCGCTGCGCACGCGCCGACGCTGCCTCAAGGGTGCGTCTCGGCGTGGGGTTCCGCCGGTTCTCCTAGTTGTTTTCTCCGGCCTCGTCCCTGATCTCTCTCGTTCTGGTCTTGGCCTATGCTGCTTTATATAGGCAGCCGTGGAGGTCAAGATTGCGGCAACGCACTGCATGGCCTGACGTTTCCTTCTATCTTTCTTCTTGGCGTCCAAGTCTGCACCAAAAAAGGAAATGAAATCTCATATGTGTATATATTTGCAAGATTAGCTGGCTAGCTACCGACGGATCGATTCCTTTCCAAATGAGCCACAGGAGAAGGCGTTGGCCCTTTCTTTCCTTGTACTTTTCGTGAACATATCCAGATCAAAATCCATGTAAAGCAAACCATCTTAGGCATTGTTTAGATATCTAAGTACTATGGGTATTCGGATACGTGTACATACGCGAGCTTGCCGACCGATATACGGTATACCTTAATATATACACATACATGTACAGCCGGCTACCTACTAACCAGGCTTACCAAAACTGCACTAATTGGCAACGGTGTGCATACATCAATATATTGTTGACCTCCATGCATGCACGTACTTTGTACGTGCCACCTTTGCCATGCACATGCAAACTCCTTATTTTTTTCGGGGAATGCAAACTCCTTATAGCCCTGACCATGGAGCTACGCTACATGAGCTTCCGATGTTGAGCGCTAGCCACGGCGACTTGGACACATCCGGTGCCCTTGAAGCTCGATACGTGTCCAGTTCTCTTCATGTACTCGGCCAACTCGACTACGGCCGATACGACTCCATGGCCGGCGACCAGCATATGCATACATGTATTATGACCACCCGTTGTTCCACCTACAAAAGAAGAACGAAACACCGTGTACGTACCTTTGACATGTAACGAGTTAGACAATGCGTGCATGGCCCATGCACCATGTACTAAGCTTCAAAAGATCAACACGCAATAATGGTACACGTATGGGCACATATCTGTAAGTGCTCCATTATCCAACTTACCTCTGTACAGGCTACATCAAGACTCATAAAAAAATGATAAAAATTATTTTATGCGATAATGCACAAAAACTCGTCGAACACTAAACAGAAGCTAAATGAATTATTTATTACTAAACGGGAGCAAAAGGCAAAGAACAAAAATAAAATTGGGTTGCCGTCGATGTAGTGGTTTGTCGTCGGAATGTCATTGACGATGACAGGAAGCGCCTCTCCATGGCCGCAAGGATGTTCGAGGAGCACAACTAGCAACACCGAACGAAACAGCCGAAAAAGTGAAAGAAAGAAAAAAAAGGTGTGTGGGTTTTTAAAATATTGGTTTTCCCGTTATACGCCAGCTATAAGCGTGATATCCAAGAAGGCTACTGAAGGACTTGTCATTAGGAACCGTTGAAAGACCTTTGACGATTGCAACTCAACAACTGATAAGCTTCGGTGTACGTGGATGAAGACACCATGTTTCGGGATACTTTCGAGAGGCAACATAAATTCATACTCTAGCCCATCATCATATTGAGGGCCCCCACGGCTCGACATGCCCCCTGCACATGCCCCATGAACCCAGAGACTTGGGTGTGATAGGTTTTGGGTAAATGGTTTTGGGTCAAAGGCTTGGCGATTTTTCTTCATGCATATTGAGGGGTGGTGAACAGCTACCTCCCGCCTTCCTTCTAGTGGGTTCCTTACTGCTTGGAAACACTTGATAGCTTCTTGGACTGTTGGCATTTTTTTCTTGGATTTGCTTCTCGAACCTCTAGGATTTTTTTGCTTGCGCGGGCTGATTGAATGGCCGTAGACTTCATGGACGTGCTTTGACATTTGGCTTGAACTTGATGAAGATTTTCCTTCCAGGATCTCTTGGGGACCCACCTTAGGAACTTGGAAGGCAACCGTTCACCTCTGTGGACTAGGAAAAACTCTCTAGCACTTTATCTGGAGCTTCTGGTGGCGCACCCCAGGGTTGCCATGTGACTATACACCAAACCAACTTGTGTTGGGTCAGGCAGTCATCCATGATCTTTTCCTATAGTCTTCCCTAGAGTGTGAGCCTCTATGAACACGAGGCATGCCGGGAAACATGAAGAGCGCGGGTCTCAATACTCAGAAGTGCCCAAGTAATCATCTCCACTGCCTCCAGAAGCATACACCTGGTACGTGTCGTGCATTGTGGGTGTAGGAGCCGCTCCACCTGCAACTTGACACATTGTGCCACCCTCCAACAAGTCCTAGGGTAGCCAAAACTTCAATCAACAGCGTAGTGCGATAGGGGAAAGCCATTTTTGTTATTGTTGGACTTAGTCCATAAAAATTGGAGAAAACTAGATAAATCCACAAAATGCAAAGGAGAATGCATCATGGATCCGATAGCCCATAGAAAATTTCCCCAAAGGAAAACCGGAAAGCAACAAAAGAGGCAAAATTTTATGAAAAACATATTTTTAGGGACCTTCCGTTGATGGGGGGCATAGGTCGGACTCCCAGGGCATCGACGAGCTAGTATGCTCCCCGTCGTAGACTTGCTGACGTATGATCCTTCCCACTTTGGCTCGAACTTGCTCTTCGTCCTGTGCGTCATGACGATGGGTCGCCTGAGCACGAGAACCAAGTCGCCTTTTCGGAAGACGCGTTGTTTGACGAGCTTGTCGTAAGCTTTCACCATATTCTGGCGGTAAAGCTCCAGGTTCTGTAGGGCATGAAGTCGCCCCTCTTCAAGGGCGTCAAGCTCCTGAAACCGCAGTTGTACCTGTTCATCGTGGGTGATTTCATCTTGGATAGCCACCCTCAAAGAGGGTAGCTGGACCTCCACTGGTAGGACCGCCTCACTCCCGTAAACGAGAGAAAAAGGTGTCGCCGTGTTGGGGTACGGACTGTGACACGGTACGCCCATAAGGACTCGAAGAGACGGTCATGCCAGTCTCTCCTATTCCTTGTCACCGTCTTCTTGAGTATCTTGTTGAGACTCTTGTTGAAAGCTTCGATTGCCTTATTGGCTTGGCGTAGATGGTGGGGATGTGGTGATGAAGTGAAGGGGAGAGCGGTACGCCCATCGCTCCGGCTACACTTAGCCATATTCCTCCGTCTTGTCATTGTCCAATGATGAAGTGTGTGGCCTTCGCCTCGTCGGTGCCCGACCTAGTGGTGTCTGTCTTGTCGGTGTCAGACTGGATGACTTGCCTTCGCCTCGTCGGTGCCTGGCAAGATATGGATTGCTTCATCATAAAAAGACATGTCGATGGAGTATAGCTTTGCCTCGCCGGTGCTAAGACGGTGTTGATGATGCGCATCGGCATGGATGTTGGGGTAGATATGGGAGATGTCGCTGCCACAACAAGCAGCAACACAGGGTTGGCATGAAAACATGCAAGGCGGCCATGGACGGGCTTCGTGTCAGCGAAAGCATAGAGATTGAGCTCCGCCTCAGTGGCGGCTTAGAAGGCACGCCCGCCTTGGGCGAGCTCTGTGTTGGTGCAGATGTCGCCCGCCTTTAGGCGAGCTCTATGTCGGAGACGGGGTAAACGTTGTTCCCACCTCAGGAAAGATCCTTTTCCAATGGCGTAGATGGCGACCTGCCCGGACGGTCTCCATATTACCAACGGTATGGCCGGCGCCCCGCCTCAGCGGTGATGTAAATGACACCCCACCTGGGGTGAGCTTGTGCCGGCGACGGTGTAGGCAGCGTCCCCACCTTAGGCATGTTCAACAACGTAGATTGCACGACACCTTGGGTGTGCTCCGCGTCGACGGCAGTGTAGACCGAGCCCTACCCGTGCCAAGCTCCGCATAGACGATAGTGTCGACCAAGCCCCGCTTCAGGCGAGCTCCATGTCGATGCTGGTGTAGATGGTGACTCTCAACATCGATGGGTCGTGTGTCAATGGCGGTGTAGGTGTCCCGCCTTGGGCAAGCTCCATGTTGTGGGTGGTTGACGGCGCCCCGCCTTGGGATGAGCTTCACGGTGGTGTAGAAGATGCCTGCTATTGGGCGAGCTCCCTCTCAGCCATGATGCAAAAAGTACACCGGCCTCGAGCGGGATCCGAGGACATGTAGACGGCACCTGACTTTATGCGAGCTCCATGTCGATGGTGGTGTAGATGGTGCTCCACCTTTGAGCTAGCTCCACGTTGGCATCCGTGTAGACGGTGCCCCATCTTTAGCCAAATCTATGTCGACGGAGGTGAAAAAGGATCCCATGTCAGCGGAGGTGGATGGCCTGCCTTGGCACGCACTCTATGTTGACGAAGTTTAGTCGGGACCCCGCCTTGGGGCCCCTCCATGTTGGCGATGGTGTGTAAGGTACCCCGCCTTGGATGAGTGACGAGTCACCTCTGGCGAGCTCCAACTGGCGGCTACATTGAGGACCCTTCACTTGGAGAGAACGGGGTGGTGCATGGTGCCGAGTGGATGATGCAACCCTGTCTGTCGTCACCTGGAGTTGTGGCTGAGCTCCCCGCCAAGGACGGGACGCATGTCATGGTGGAAGAGTTTGCCGTAGAGGGTCCGTGGTCACCACCTTTGAGTGGGTTGAGGGTTCCTCCCACCGTCTTGATGTCTTGCCATTGCTTACAATGTGGGGGCATGTTAGGATGCCCCCACTCTAAGTGGCGAGTTGGTGAAGACTGTCGTCGAGGTGCTCATGATGAGGATGATAACTTCGGGATTGGCGCCTCATCCTACCTACACCCTGCATTAATGAAGTATTCGGTGCTCCTTGATCATGGTGCCGCCTCTGGATATGGTTCTTGTGTTCCTGGAGTAGGCAAAGATCCACGCCTTGAATCCTTGCCACCAGGTGTCGTGTCTCGAAGCAAAGGATGGAGAACCTATTGTCGTTGGAGAGTGATCGTCAATCAACCGCTGAGTTGTGGAGACATGGCGCCCATGCACATCTTCGAGTATCGTCGAGGTTGATGGAAACTGTAGGGTCTTGCAATTCTCCCCCTTGTAGAGGATGTGCACTTTCGACAAAACAAGAGTTCACCATGAGCCTACGTAGGTTGTGGGAGATGGCCTTCAAGCCTTCCTATAGCTTGACCTCGGTGTGCCATGGTGTTGGTGTTGGCGGCTACGAGTGTGAAGTCATGGTAGAGGCGTGAAGGGAAGCCGCACTTGCTCGCCTGTTGGCGGCCCTGGTGTGAAGGCGTTGAGTTGCCTCCACATCTCCTTTCATATCCGCTCTTGTTGACTCATTCAGCAGGGCGCGTGCCTCAAGCATTAGCTCGCGACGCTCCTTCTTCTCCTTAGCGGTCTCCCGCCTTAGCGCCTTTTTCGACGGCACAGTTTGGAACTGCGCAGGATCTTGGGCTTGATGCATGTAGACCCTGGCTCCATGCTCGATGAAGACCATAGGCGGCAATGATCTGCATTAGATCATCACCGGCTCTGAATTGCTGCTGTGGGAGAGTCCACCTGCAAGAAAGAGGTCTTACCGATGGAGATCCTTTCAGCATGATGTGCACATTGGGAGATTGGCGAAGACGATTTCGATGACCACGATAAAGCAAAGATGGGAGGAGAACCATGCCCCACCAGGCGTGCCAATTTGTTTGACACGAGAAAAATCTTATAAGCACTCCGTGAGATGGGAAGAGAAGGAGTGTGGATTTCTCTCATGCGCCGGGGAAAAGAAAATGCGGGCGTGCCAGTGTACCATTGTACACAAAGAAAACAAAGAGACGGGAACATTATTTTATTAATCTCAAGGATAACAAATACAATTCCCGATAAGCGCTCTGTGGCCTACCAGCGCAGCCTGCCTGACTATCGTTGTGCGGTCTCCTGGTTCCCGGGGCCTCGGAAGGCTCCGGTTAATTACTCTCGCGGGTTGCTCCGCGAGATACCTCCGATTAAGCCGTGTGGTCGTCTTCATCGTCTTCGCTTCGCATTCTCCATGCATGATGATGATGGTGTGTATAGATGTGGGCAGCGGCAAAGCCCATGTCCTCGTCAGTACACGTGCCGTTCAAAACATGGCTTTGTGCTAGCCACGTTCGCCATCGCCGTTGCGCCTCGTCGGTCTTGACAGCGCTGATGTAGTCGGTGTTGGAGTAGCATGGATCCTGCTTGGCTCGGACTTCTTGACGATATAGCAGCTTCGTCGGGGTACGCAAGGGGTTGCCTCGCGAGAGTATTCTTTTATGGAGACCGGCGTTGGTGTAAAACCAACGGTCGCTCGCATCAACATTGTCGGTGTGGTTGCTGCCTCGTCTCGACTAGACACCGAGGTTACGACAGTCTGTGAAGACAAAGACTCCGCCTCAAGAGACCGTGGAAGGTAACATCTTGGAGGGGCGTCGTGGATGCCTCTTCTTGGCTAGACGCCATATTCGATGGTCTGCCAAAACAAGGATCACACCACGGGGCCGAAGAAAGGTAACATCATGGAGGGGTGTGGTTGATGCCTCGTCTCAGCTAGATGCCGTATTCGGTGGTCTGCTAAGACAAGGATCATGTCGCGGGGCCGAGGAAAGGTAACATCATGGAGGGGCGTGGTTGATGCCCTGACTCAGCTAGACGCTGGATTCGGTGGTTTGCTAGGACAAGGATCATGTCGCGGGGCCGAGGAAATGTAACATCATGGAGGGGCGTGGTTGATGCGCCATCTCAGCTAGACGCCGTATTCGGTGGTCTGCTAAGACAATGATCACGCCACCCATACGACAAATGAGACCTGGTGTAATAAAGGGTGCACCTCGCCTTGTCTGGACGCCGTATTCAGTGGTCCACCAAGACAAGGGCAAATCATCATGGTGCTGAAGAAAGGTGGCGCCATGGAAGGGTGTGGTTGATGCCCCATCCTAGCTAGATGCCGTATTCGGTGGTCTGCTAAGACAAGGAGCACGCTGCTTGTATGCCGAGACCTGTATGCCATGAAGAGTGCACCTTGTCTCGGCTGGACGCCATATTCGGTGGTCCGCCAAGACAAAGGAAACACATCGCAAGATCGTGGTAAGGGTCGGTGAAGACGTGTCATCATGTAGCACCATCTTCTTCTTATCGCGGCCTCCGTGATGCGGGCAGCACCGGGGGTGTGGGTCATCTTCATGGGCTCCGTGTCGTGAATAGCACCATGTAGTGGTACCTCATCTTGACTGGACGCCGAGTTTACGGCGGTCCACCAGGACAAGGGCACACCTCACGGGACCGTGGAAAGGGTTGGTGAAGCCATGCCATGGCGTAGCGCCATCTTCTTCGCATCGCGGGCTCCGCATTGCGGGCAGCACCGAGGGCATGTGTCGTCTTCATGGCTCCAGGGCGCGGGCTCCATCTTGACGAGGTACACATTGGTGATGATGTCCTGCAAGCTCCACGCCTCCGGCCTCCGCGGCACCAGCTTGATAATGTTCATGATGGACGTCATCCTGGCGAGCTCAATGTACTCGTCGTCCTCCACAACACGCGGCGGCACCCCGTGAGCTCCACGCCTCCGGGGTGCAGCTTGATGATATTGACGTTGGTGGTGTCCTCCTTGCGAGCTCCGGGCAACGATCCTCCGCGGTACCGGGTTGATGATGCTGGCGATGGGCGTCGCCTTGGCGAGCTCCGTGCCGCCATCCATCACGGCACAGCGGCAGCATCCCTGCGAGCTCCATGCCTCCGTCCTCCATGGCACCGTCTTGGTGACATTGGTGTTGGTGTCGTCTTGGTGAGCTTCGCGCCGCCATCCACCACGGCACGGCGGCGGCATCGTTGCGAGCTCCACGCCTCCGGGCTCCAGCTTGATGATGTTGGCGTTGGCGGCGTCCTCCTTGTGAGCTTCGCGCCACGATCCTCCACGGTACTAGGTTGATGATGTTGGCGATGGGCGTCGTCTTGGCGAGCTCCACTCCGCCATCCACCGCGGCACTGGGTTGATGATATTGGCGATGGGCGTCATCTTGGCGAGCTCCACTCCGCCATCCACCGCAGCATGGCGGCGGCATCCTTACGAGCTCCACGCCTCCGGGCTCCAGCTTGATAAAGTAGATGGTGGGCGCGGCGGTGTCAATGTAGTCTACTCGTATGGCGGCGGCGTCCACCGCCTCCATTGCATCTGGTATGGCGGCGTCGAGCGTCGTGTCGTCCGTAATCCGCTGGGCACGTCGTCTGCCGCCTTCATTGCACCTAGTATGAGAAGAGCTCGGCCTTCACCGCTGGGTGTGTCGTCCGCCATCTCCATCACCTATTACATGAATGCAAAGAAAAAGTACGTACAATAGAGAAAGCAGAGGACATGCTAGTCGCAGCACATATCTCCCGAGTTCACAGCCGTTGTCTCGACGACGTGCTTCCATGGCGCCTCAGCTTCTTCAATTGGACGCGGCCGCCTACCCGCTGCGCACGCGCCGATGCTGCCTCAAGGGCGCGTCTCGGCGTGGGGTTCCGCTGGTTCTCCTAGTTGTTTTCTCTGGCCTCGTCCCTGATCTCTCTCGTTATGGTCTTGGCCTATGCTGCTTTGTATAGGCAGCTGCTACCTCTTGAGCATGCGTTGGTTTTCCCTTGAAGAGGAAAGGGTGATGCAACAAAGTAGCGTAAGTATTTCCCTCAGTTTTTGAGAACCAAGGTATCAATCGAGTAGGAGGTTACACGCAAGTCGCCTTGTACCTGCACAAACAAATAAGAACCTTGCAACCAACGCGATAAAGGGGTTGTCAATCCCTTCATGGCCACTTGCAAAAGTGAGATCTAATAGAGATAATAAGATAAATATTTTTGGTATTTTTATGATATAGATTGGAAAGTAAAGATTGCAAAATAAAATAGATCGGAAACTTATATGATGGAAAATAGACCCGGGGGCCATAGGTTTCACTAGTGGCTTCTCTCAAGATAGCATAATCTATGGTGGGTGAACAAATTACTATCGAGCAATTGATAGAAAAGTGCATAGTTATGAGAATATTTAGGCATGATCATGTATATAGGCATCACGTCCGCGACAAGTAGACCGAAATGATTCTGCATCTACTACTATTACTCCACACATCGACCGCTATCCAGCATGCATCTAGAGAATTAAGTTCATAAGAACAGAGTAACGCATTAGGCAAGATGACACGAAGTAGAGGGATAAACTCAAGCAATATGATATAAACCCCATCTTTTTATCCTCGATGGCAACAATACAATACGTGCCTTGCTGCCCCTGCTGTCACCGGGAAAGGACACCGCAAGATTGAACCCAAAGCTAAGCACTTATCCCATTGCAAAAAAGATCAATCTAGTAGGCCAAACCAAACTGATAATTCGAAGAGACTTGCAAAGATATCAAATCATACATATAAGAATTCATAGAAGAACCAAATATTGTTCATAGATAATCTTGATCATAAACCCACAATTCATTGAATCTCGACAAACACACCGCAAAAAGAATTATATTGAATAGATCTCCAAGAGAATCGAGGAGAACTTTGTATTGAGATCCAAAGAGAGAGAAGAAGCCATCTAGCTAATAACTATGGACCCGAAGGTCTGTGGTAAACTACTCACACATCATTAGAGAGGCTATGGTGTTGATGTAGAAGCCCTCCGTGATCGATTCCCCCTCCGGCGGAGCGCCGGAGAAGGCCCCAAGATGGGATCTCACGGGTACAGAAGGTTGCGGTGGTGGAAATAGGGTTTCGTGGTGCTCTCGGATGTTTTCGGGGTATATGAGTATATATATAGGTGTAGGAAGTAGGTCGGTGGAGCCACGAGGGTGGGGGGCGCGCCTCCCTGCCTTGTGGGCTCCTCGTTGCTTCCTTGACGGCCACTCCAAGTCTCCTGGATGGCGTTTGTTCCAAAAATAACTCTCCCGAAGGTTTCATTCCGTTTGGATTCCGTTTGATATTCCTTTTCTGCGAAACACTGAAATAGGCAAAAAAAAAACAGCAATTTGCACTAGGCCTTTGGTTAGTAGGTTAGTCCCAAAAATCTATACCTACTAATAAAAGGGCTACCGCTTCTTACCACCGTAATTTCATCCGCTTTTAGTCCGTTCACATCGACCGTGAAGTTTCATACGTCATCATCGTTCGGTCGGTTACCTACGAGGTCTGCAGCTTCGTAAGTCACATGGGCCATAATTTAAATTTCTGTTATGGGCCGCTACTAAAAAAGTTGCTCCATTGCTAAAATTTGGTACTACTTTTGTGATTAATAGTCCCACCCTGCTCTTTTAGATCACATCCTAGCAACTTAAATACGTTCTCGAATTGTAACTATCAAACAAGGCGAAGCAGAAAAAAAAGGCGAGACCTGTAGCATATGGAGCTGGAGCGACGGCGGCCTACAGCGGGAGGAGAAACAGAGCCGATATATGAAGAAAAAAGGGAAAAGGGTCGAGAAGTGACCGTCGGTGCTAGGCGACGGCGACCTGGCCGGACTTGGCAGATGAGCCCGCCATGGCCGGTGGAGCTGGGGAAGTGGAGGGTGTGCCATGGCCTGGACGGGACCCCGGCCGCGGCGGCGTGTCCGACGGCTAGGCGATGGCGGCCTCGAGCTTGAGGGCGGGATCCGGGCGGCGTCGTGTCCACAACGACGATAGAGAACTGAGGAGGAGATAAGGCCTACGAAGACGAAGTCCATACGATGCGTCTGGTAGCGCATGTTGACCGATAAAATATCCGAGTCCATCACGAGGACGTGCACATATATGTGCATATCTATTCTCTGAACCAGCTAAGGTTCAATTTGACTCACCTAAAAAAAGTTTAATTTTACTCTATTTATGTCCCTCACAAACTCATAATGACAAAACTAAAAAGGCAACAAACTTCAAACATTGATGGATAAGGATTAGACAATGTTGGACTAACATATATACATGGTAAGGACATACAGTGAAAACATATATGCTTGCACGTCCAGCAAAGTAAATACAAAATAAATTTCCATGCAAAAAAAATACAAAATAAATTATCTTTAGGTGCTATTGATCCTGGTTTATACAAGTGCATAATAAGAACATCGGTGCCCAAAACACAGACAATCAACAAAGTGAAGGCTCTCCTGAGGTTGTCATTTACCCGATAATAAAAAAATAAGAGAAAAGCAAACTCATTAATTGTGTAGTTTTTGCTGATATACATTTTGACCTTGGCATTCGTCTCTATGTCGTAGTCGGGTGGTACGGATTTTGGCATGCCGCATTGATGCACGTTTATATGGACATATAAAATCTCTCTCCCGTTGCAACGCACGGGCATATGTGCTAGTAATATAAAAGTGCATAATAAAGCCCATTAAACATCCAAAACAGATAATATAATAGCATGGAACAATAAAAAATTATAGATACGTTGGAGACGTATCAAGCATCCCCAAGCTTAATTCCTGCTCGTCCTCGAGTAGGTAAATGATAAAAACAGAATTTTTGATGTGGAATGCTACCTAGCATAATTCTCAATGTAATTTTATTTATTGTGGCATGAATGTTCAGATCCGAAAGATTCAAGATAAAAGTTTAATATTGACATAAAAATAATAATACTTCAAGCATACTAACAAAGCAATCATGTCTTCTCAAAATAACATGGCCAAAGAAAGTTATCCCTACAAAATCATATAGTCTGGCTATGCTCTATCTTCATCACACAAAATATTTAAATCATGCACAACCCCGATGACAAGCCAAGCAATTGTTTCATACTTTTGATGTTCTCAACATTTTCAATCTTCACACAATACATGAGCGTGAGCCATGGACATATCACTATATGTGGAATAGAATGGTGGTTGTGGAGAAGACAAAAAGGAGAAGATAGTCTGACATCAACTAGGCGTATCAACGGGCTATGGAGATGCCCATCAATAGATATCAATGTGAGTGAGTAGGGATTGCCATGCAATGGATGCACTAGAGCTATAAGTGTATGAAAGCTCAACAAAAGAAACTAAGTGGGTGTGCATCCAACTCGCTTGCTCACGAAGACCTAGGGCAATTTGAGGAAGCCCATCATTGGAATATACAAGCCAAGTTCTACAATGTAAAATTCCCACTAGTATATGAAAGTGACAACATAGGAGACTCTCTATCATGAAGATCATGGTGCTACTTTGAAGCACAAGTGTGGTAAAAGGATAGTAACATTGCCCCTTCTCTCTTTTTCTCTCTTTTTTTATTTGGGCCTTTTCCTTTTTTTATGGCCTCTTTTTTTTTGTCCGGAGTCTCATCCCGACTTGTGGGGGAATCACAGTCTCCGTCATCCTTTCCTCACTTGGGACAATGCTCTAATAATGATGATCATCACACTTTTATTTACTTACAACTCAAGAATTAAAACTCAATACTTAGAACAAAATATGACTCTATGTGAATGCCTCAGGCGGTGTACCGGGATATGAAATGAATCAAGAGTGACATGTATGAAGGAATTATAAAGGTGGATTTGCCACAAATACGATGTCAACTACATGATCATGCAAAGCAATATGACAATGATGAAGCGTGTCATAATAAACGGAACGGTGGAAAGTTGCATGGCAATATATCTCGGAATTGCTATGGAAATGCCGTAATAGGTAGGTATGGTGGCTGTTTTGAGTAAGGTATATGGTGGGTGTATGATACCGGCGAACGGTGCGCGGTATTAGAGAGGCTAGCAATGGTGGAAGGGTGAGAGTGCGTATAATCCATGGACTCAACATTAGTCATAAAGAACTCACATACTTATTGCAAAAATATATTAGTTATCAAAACAAAGTACTACGCGCATGCTCCTAGGGGGATAGATTGGTAGGAAAAGACCATCGCTCGTCCCCACCGCCACTCATAAGGAAGGCAATAAATAAATAAATCATGCTCCGACTTCATCACATAACGGTTCACGATACGTGCATGCTACGGGAATCACAAACTTTAGAACAAGTATTTCTCAAATTCACAACTACTCAACTAGCATGACTCTAATATCACCATCTTCATATCTCAAAACAATTATCAAGTATCTAACTTCTCATAGTATTCGATGCACTTTATATGATAGTTTTTATTATACCCATCTTGGATGTTCATCATATTAGGACTAATTTTATAGCCAAAGCAAATTACCATGCTGTTTTATAGGATTCTCAAAATAATATAAGTGAAGCATGAGATATAAATAATTTCTATAAAATAAAACCACCACCGTGCTCTAAAAGATATAAGCGAAGCACTAGAGCAAAATTATCTAGCTCAAAAGATATAAGTGAAGCACATAGAGTATTCTAATAAATTCCGATTCATGTGTGTCTCTCCCAAAAGGTGTGTACAGCACGGATGATTGTGGTAACCTAAAAAGCAAAGACTCAAATCATACAAGACGCTCCAAGCAAAACACATATCATGTGGTCAATAAAAATATAGCCTCAAGTAAAGTTACCGATAGACGAAGACGAAAGAGGGGATGCCTTCTGGGGCATCCCCAAGCTTAGGCTTTTGGTTGTCCTTGAATTTTACCTTGGGGTGCCTTGGGAATCCCCAATCTTAGGCTCTTGCCACTCCTTATTCCATAATCCATCAAATCTTTACCCAAAAACTTGAAAACTTCACAACACAAAACTCTCATGAGCTCCGTTAGTATAAGAAAACAAATCACCACTTTAAGGTACTATAATGAACTCATTCTTGATTTATATTTGTGTTAAACCTACTGTATTCCAACTTCTCTATGGTTCATACCCCCCGATACTAGCCATAGATTCATCAAAATAAGCAAACAAGACACGAAAAACAGAATTTGTCAAAAAGAGAACAGTCTGTAGTAATCTGTATCAAACGCAAGCTTTCTGTAACTTAAAAATTCTACCAAAATATTATGACCTAGATAATTTGATTATTGATCTACTGCAATTAGAATCAGTATTTTATCACTTTCTGGTGATTTTTAACAATTGTTTTCGTGAGCAGAAAGTTTCTGTCTTTTTCAGCAAGATCAAATAATTATCACCCAAGAAGATCCTATAGGTTTTACTTGGCACAAACACTAATTAGACAGAAACAAAAAGCAAGAAACAAAAATAAAATTGGGTTGCCTCCCAACAAGCGCTATCGTTTAATGCCCCTAGCTAGGCATAAAGGCAAGAATATATCTCGGTATTCTCATCTTTGGTATGCAATCCATAAGTGGCCCTCATAATAGATTCGTAAGGTAATTTAATTTTCTTTCTAGGAAAGTGTTCCATGCCTTTCCTTAATGGAAATTGGAATATAATATTCCCTTCCTTCATATCAATAATTGCACCAATCGTTCTAAGGAAAGGTCTATCAAGAATAATAGGACATGTAGGATTGCAATCTATATCAAGCACGATTAAATCTACGGGCACATAATTCCTATTTGCAACAATAAGAACATCATTAATCCTTCCCATAGGTTTCTTAATGGTGGAATCCGCAAGATGCAAGTTTAAAGAACAATCATCAAATTCACGGAAACCTAACACATCACACAAAGTTTTTGGAATCGTAGAAACACTAGCACCCAAATCACACAAAGCATAGCATTCATGATCTTAATATTAATTTTAATAGTAGGTTCCCACTCATCATAAAGTTTTCTAGGGATAGAAACTTCTAATTCAGGTTTTTCTTCATAAGATTGCACTAAAGCATCAATGATATGTTTGGTAAAAGCTTTATTTTGACTATAAGCATGAGGAGAATTTAACACGGATTGCAACAAGGAAATACAATCTATTAAAGAGCAATTATCATAATTAAATTCCTTGAAATCCAAAATAGTGGGTTCATTGCTATGCAAAGTTTTGACCTCTTCAATCCCACTTTTACCAATTTTTGCATCAAGATCTAAAAACTCCGAATCACTGGGACGCCTTTTAACTAAAGTTAACTCATCTCCAGTCCCATCATTATCAAGATTCATATTGCAAAACAAAGATTTAATAGGAGACACATCAATCACTTTTAGATCTTCACCCTTATTATCATGAAAACTAGAAGAACACGCTTTCATAAAGCAATCTTTTTTAGCACGCATCCTAGCGGTTCTTTCTTTGCACTCATCAATGGAAATTCTCATCGCTTTGAGAGACTCATTGATATCATGCTTAGGTGGAATAGATCTGAGTTTCAAAGAATCAACATCAAGAGAAATTCTATCCACGTTCCTAGCCAACTCATCAATCTTAGGCAATTTTTCTTCAAGCAAAGCATTGAAATTCTTTTGCGAAATCATAAATTCTTTAACACTAGTCTCAAAATCAGAGGGCATCTTATTAAAATTTCCATAAGAGTTGTTGTAGGAATTACCATAATTATTAGAGGAATTACTAGGAAACGGCCTAGGATTAAAGTTTCCTCTATACGCGTTGTTACCAAAATTATTCCTACCAACAAAATTCACATCCATAGATTCATTATTATTCTCAATAAAAGTAGACAAAGGCATATCATTAGGATAAGAAGAAACACTCTTATTAGCAAACAACTTCATAAGTTCATCCATCTTTCCACTCAAGACATTAATCTCTTCTATCGCGTGAACCTTTTTACTAGTAGATCTTTCGGTGTGCCATTGAGAATAATTAACCATAATATTATCTAGGAGTTTAGTAGCTTCTCCTAAAGTGATTCCCATAAAAGTGTCTCCCGCGGCAGAATCTAAAAGATTTCTAGAAGCAAAATTCAATCCAACATAAAATTTTTGTATAATCATCCATAAATTCAAACCATGTGTAGGGCAATTACGCATCATTAATTGCATCCTCTCCCAAGCTTGTGCAACATGTTCATGATCAAGTTGCTTAAAATTCATAATATCGTTTCTAAGAGAGATGATCTTAGCGGGAGGAAAGTACTTAGAGAAAAAGCATCTTTGCACTTATTCCATGAATCAATACTATTTTTAGGCAAAGACAAAAACCAAGTTTTAGCACGATCTCTAAGCGAGAACAGAAATAGCTTCAATTTAACAATATCATTATCCACGTCTTTCTTCTTTTGCATATCACACAAATCAACAAAGTTGTTTAGATGAGTAGCGGCATCTTCACTAGGAAGGCCAGAAAATTGATCTTTCATGACAAGATTCAACAAGGCAGCATTAATTTCACAAGATTCAGCATCGGTAATAGGAGCAATCGGAGTGCTAAGAAAATCATTGTTGTTGTTATTGGAAAAGTCACACAATTTAGTATTGTCTTGAGCGATCGTGACAAACAATCCACCACACAAGCACACAAGAAGCAAGCGAAAAGAGATGAACGGAAAAAGAGGGTGAATAAAACGGCAAAGGTGACATGGGGGAGAGGAAAACGAGAGGCAAATGGCAAATAATGAAATGCGAGGGATAAGAGTTTGTGATGGGTACTTGGTATGTCTTGACTTGTGCGTCGATCTCCGGCGCCAGAAATGGCTAGTTGCTGGGAGATCAAATCTTGACTTGACTTGGTGTAAGCCTCCCCGGCAACGGCGCCAGAAATCCTTCTTGCTACCACTTGAGCATGCGTTGGTTTTACCTTGAAGAGGAAAGGGTGATGCAACAAAGTAGCATAAGTATTTCCCTCAGTTTTTGAGAACCAAGGTATCAATCCAGTAGGAGGTTACACGCAAGTTGCATTGTACCTGCACAAACAAATAAGAACCTTGCAACCAACGCGATAAAGGGGTTGTCAATCCCTTCACGGCCACTTGCAAAAGTGAGATCTGATAGAGATAATAAGATAAATATTTTTGCTATTTTTATGATATAGATTGGAAAGTAAAGATTGCAAAATAAAATAGATTGGAAACTTATATGATGGAAAATAGACTCGGGGGCCATAGGTTTCACTAGTGGCTTCTCTCAAGATAGCATAATCTACGGTGGGTGAACAAATTACTATCGAGCAATTGATAGAAAAGCGCATAGTTATGAGAATATCTAGGCATGATCATGTATATAGGCATCACATCCGCGACAAGTAGACCGAAACGATTCTGCATGTACTACTATTACTCCACACATCGACCGCTATCCAGCATGCATCTAGAGTATTAAGTTCATAAGAACAGAGTAACGCATTAGGCAAGATGACACGAAGTAGAGGGATAAACTCAAGCAATATGATATAAACCCCATCTTTTTATCCTCGATGGCAACAATACAATACGTGCCTTGCTGCCCCTGCTGTCAGTGGGAAAGGACACCGCAAGATTGAACCCAAAGCTAAGCACATCTCCCATTGCAAGAAAGATCAATCTAGTAGGCCAAACCAAACTGATAATTCGAAGAGACTTGCAAAGATATCAAATCATACATGTAAGAATTCAGAGAAGAACCAAATATTGTTCATAGATAATCTTGATCATAAACCCACAATTCATCGGATCTCGACAAACACACCGCAAAAAGAATTACGTCGAATAGATCTTCAAGAGAATTGAGGAGAACTTTGTATTGAGATCCAAAGAGAGAGAATAAGCCATCTAGCTAATAACTATGGACCCGAAGGTCTGTGGTAAACTACTCACACATCATCGGAGAGGCTATGGTGTTGATGTAGAAGCTCTCCGTGATCGATTCCCCCTCCGGCGGAGCGCCGGAAAAGGCCCCAAGATGGGATCTCACGGGTACAGAAGGTTGCGGGAGTGGAAATAGGGTTTCGTGGTGCTCTCGGATGTTTTTGGGGTATATGAGTATATATAGGCGAAGGAAGTAGGTCGGTGGAGCCACGAGGGGCCCACGAGGGTGGGGGGCACGCCTACCCCCCTGGGCGTGCCTCACCGTGGCCGCCTCGTTGCTTTCTTGACGTCCACTCCAAGTCTCCTGGATTGCGTTTGTTCCAAAAATAACTCTCCCGAAGGTTTCATTCCGTTTGGATTCCGTTTGATATTCCTTTTCTGCAAAACACTGAAATAGGCAAAAAACAGCAATTTGCATTGGGCCTTTGGTTAGTAGGTTAGTCCCAAAAATAATATAAAGTGCATAATAAAGCCCATTAAACATCCAAAACAGATAATATAATAGCATGGAACAATAAAAAATTATAGATACGTTGGAGACGTATCAGCAGCCGTGGAGGTCAAGATGGGGGCAACGAACTGCGTGGCCCGACGTTTTCTTCTATCTTTCTTCTTGGCGTCCGAGTCTGCATCAAAAAAGGAAATGAAATCTCATATGTGTATATATTTGCAAGTTTAGCTGGCTAGCTACCAACGGATCGATTCCTTTCAAAATGAGCCACAGGAGAAGGCGCTGGCCCTTTAAATATTTTCCTTGTACTTCTCGTGAACGTATTCAGATCAAAATCCATGTAAAGCAAACCATCTTAGGCATTGTTTAGATATCTAAGTATTGCGGGTATTCAGATAGGTGTACATACGCGAGCTTGCCGGCCGATATACGATATACCTTAATATATACACGTACATGTACAGCCGGCTACCTACTAACCAGGCTTACCAAAACTGCACTAATTGGCAACGGTGTGCATACATAAATATATGCTTGACCTCCATGCATGCACGTACTTTGTACGTGCCACCTTTGCCATGCACATGCAAACTTCTTTTTTCCGGGGAATGCAAACTCCTTATAGCCCTGACCATGGAGCTACGCTACATGAGCTTCCGATGTTGAGCGCTAGCCACGGCGACTTGGACACATCCGGTGCCCTTGAAGCTCGATACGTGTCCAGTTCTCTTTATGTACTCGGCCAACTTGACTACGGCCGATACGACTACATGGCCGGCGACCAGCATATGCATACACGTATTATGACCACCCGTTGTTCCACCTACAAAAGAAGAACGAAACACCGTGTACGTACCTTTGACATGTAATGAGTTAGACAATGCGTGCATGGCCCATGCACCATGTACTAAGCTTCAAAAGATCAACACGTAATAATGGTACATGTATGGGCACATATTTGTAAGTGCTCCATTATCCAACTTACCTCTGTATAGGCTACATCAAGACTCATAAAAAAATAATGATAAAAAATATTTTATGCGATAATGCACAAAAACTCGTCGAACACTAAACAGAAGCTAAATGAATTATTTATTACTGAACAGGAGCAAAAGGCAAAGAACAAAAATAAAATTGGTTTGCCTCCCAACAAGCGCTAATGTTTAACGCCCCTAGCCAGGCATGATGATTTCAATGATGCTCACATAAAAGATAAGAATTGCAACATAAAGAGATCATCATGAAGAATATGAATAGCACATTTAAGTCTAACCCACTTCCTATGCATAGGGCTTTTGTGAGCAAACAATTTATGGGAACAAGAATCAACTAGCGTAGGAAAGCAAAACAAGCATAGCTTCAAGATTTCAACACATAGGGAGGAAACTTGATATTATTGCAATTACTACAAGCATATATTCCTCCCTCATAATAATTTTCAGTAGCATCATGAATGAATTCAACAATATAACTATCACATAAAGCACTATTTTCATGATGCACAAGCATTGAATTTTTATTACTCTTCACACAAGCAAACTTCTTCTCATGAATAGTAGTGGGAGCAAACTCAATAAAATAACTATCATGTGAGGCATAATCCAATTGAAAATTAAAATCATGATGACAAGTTTCATGGTTATCATTATTCTTAATAGCATACAAGTCATCACAATAATCATCATAGATAGCAACTTTGTTCTCATTATCAATTGGAACCTCTTCCGAAATAGTGGATTCATCTCTAAATAAAATCATGGCCTCTCCAAATCCACTTTCATAATTATCACAATAAGATTCAACACCCTCCAAAATAGTGGGATCATTACTTCCTAAAGTTGACACTCTTCCAAACCCACTTTCATCAATATAATCATCATAAATAGGAGGCATGCTATCATCAAAATAAATATTCTCATCAAAACTTGGGGGACTAAAAATATCATCTTCATCAAACATAGCATCGCCAAACTTGTGGCTTTGCATATCATTAGCATCATGGATATCCAAGGAATTCATACTAACAACATTGCAATCATGCTCATCATACAAAGATTTAGTGCCAAACATTCTTATGCATTCTTCTTCTACATTATGGCACAATTATTGGAATCCTTATTTTCACGAAAGATATTAAAAGGATGAAGCATATGAGGCACCCTCAATTCCATTTTTTTGTAGTTTTCTTTTATAAACTAAACTAGTGATAAAACAAGAAACTAAAAGACTCGATTGCAAGATCTAAAGATATACCTTCAAGCACTAACCTCCCCGGCAACGGCGCCAGAAAAGAGCTTAGTTGACGGGGTGTTAGTGCCGCTTACCTAGCCTCCCCGGTAACGGCGCCGGAAAAGAGCTTGATGTCTACTACACAACCTTCTTCGTGTAGACGTTGTTGGGCCTCCAGCTGTAGCAGAGGTTTGTAGGATAGTAGAAAATTTCCCTCAAGTGGATGACCTAAGGTTTATCAATCCGTGGGAGGCATAGGATGAAGATTGTCTCTCTCAAACAACCCTGCAACCAAATAACAAAGAGTCTCTTGTGTCCCCAACACACGCAATACAATGGTAAATTGTATAGGTGCACTAGTTCGGCGAAGAGATGGTGATACAGGTGCAATATGGATAGTAGATATGGGTATTTGTAATCTAAAAATATAAAAACATCAAGGTAGCAAACGATAAAAGTGAGCAGAAATGGTATTGCAATGCTTCGAAACAAGGCCTAGGGTTCATACTTTCACTAGTGCAAGTTCTCTCAACAACGATAACATAATTAGATCATATAACAATCCCTCAACATGCAACAAAGAGTCACTCCAAAGTCACTAATAGCGGAGAACAAACGAAGAGATTATTGTAGGGTACGAAAGCACCTCAAAGTTATTCTTTCTGATCGATCTATTAAAGAGTCCGTAGTAAAATAACACGAAGCTATTCTTTCCGTTTGATCTATCCTAGAGTTCGTACTAGAATAACACCTTAAGATACAAATCAACCAAAACCCTAATGCCACCTAGATACTCCAATGTCACCACAAGTATCCGCGGGTATGATTATACGATATGCATCACACAATCTCAGATTCATCTATTCAACCAACACAAAGAACTTCAAGCGCCCCAAAGTTTCTACCAGAGAGTCAAGACGAAAACGTGTGCCAACCCCTATGCATATGTTCACAAGGTCACGGAACCCGCAAGTTGATCACCAAAACATACATCAAGTAGATCACGTGAATATCCCATTGTCACCACAGATAAGCACATGCAAGACATACATCAAGTGTTCTCAAATCCTTAAAGACTCAATCCGATAAGATAACTTCAAAGGGAAAACTCAATCCATTACAAGAGGGTAGAGGGGGAGAAACATCATAAGATCCAACTATAATAGCAAGGCTCACGATACATCAAGATCGTGTCGAATCAAGAACACGAGAGAGAGAGATCAAACACATAGCTACTGGTACATACCCTCAGCCCCGAGGGTGAACTACTCCCTCCTCGTCATGGAGAGCGCCGGGATGATGAAGATGGCCACCGGTGATGACCCCCCCCTCCGGCAGGGTGCCGGAACAGGGTCCTGATTGGTTTTTGGTGGCTACAGAGGCTTGCGGCGGCGGAACTCCCGATCTAGGTTTCTTTCTGGGGGTTTCTGTATTTATAGGAATTTTTGGCGTCGGTCTCACGTCGGGGGGTCTCCGAGTCATCCACGAGATAGGGGGGCGCGCCCTCCACCCTCGTGGATGGCTCGGGACTCTTCTGGCCCAACTCTTTTACTCCGGGGGCTTCTTTTGGTCCATAAAAAATCATCAAGAATTGGCACGTCAATTGGACTCCGTTTGGTATTCCTTTTCTGTAAAACTCAAAAATAAGGAAAAAATTGAAACTGGCACTGGGCTCTAGGTTAATAGGTTAGTCCCAAAAATCATATTAAAAAGCATATAAATGCATATAAACCATCCAAGATGGATAATATAATAGCATGGAACAATAAAAAAATTATAGATACGTTGGAGACGTATGAAGCATATGAGATGTTCCAGGAGTTGAAGTTAATATTTCAAGCAAATGCCCGGATTGAGAGATACGAAGTCTCCAATAAGTTCTATAGCTGCAAAATGGAGGAGAATAGTTCTGTCAGTGAACATATACTCAGAATGTCTGGGTACCGCAACCACTGGACACAACTGGGAGTTAATCTTCCTGTTGATAGTGTCATTGACAGAGTTCTTCAATCACTGCCACCAAGATACAAAAGCTTTGTGATGAACTATAATATGCAAGGGATGGATAAGAGAATTCCCGAGCTCTTCGCGATGCTAAAGACTGCGGAGGTAGAAATCAAGAAGGAGCATCAAGTGTTGATGGTTGACAAGACCACCAGTTTCAAGAAAAGGGCAAAGGGAAGAAGGGGACCTTCAAGAATAACGGCAAGCAAGTTGCTGCTCAAGTGAAGAAGCCCAAGTTTGGACCTAAGCATGAGACTGAGTGCTTCTACTGCAAAGGGACTGGTCACTGGAAGCGGAACTGCCCCAAGTATTTGGCGGATAAAAAGGATGGCAAAGTGAAAGGTATATTTTATATACATGTTATTGATGTGTACCTTACTAATGCTCATAGTAGCGCCTGGGTATTTGATACTGGTTCTGTTGCTCATATTTGGAACTCGAAACAGGGGCTACGGATTAAGCGAAGATTGGCTAAGGACGAGGTGACGATGCGCGTGG
Organism: Triticum aestivum; assembly: GCF_018294505.1. Classification (NCBI taxonomy): domain Eukaryota; kingdom Viridiplantae; phylum Streptophyta; class Magnoliopsida; order Poales; family Poaceae; genus Triticum; species Triticum aestivum. Next base: position 401,628,775 of record NC_057805.1, read on the forward strand.
GAAATGGTTCCAAAGTCGATGTGATCAACGTCGGCACGCTACCTCTACATCTACCTTCGGGATTAGTTTTAGACCTGGATAATTGTTATTCGGTGCCAGCGTTAAGCATGAACATTATATCTGGATCTTGTTTGATGTGAGACGGTTATTCATTTAAATCAGAGAATAATGGTTGTTCTATTTATATGATTAATATCTTTTATGGTCATGCACCCTTGATGAGTGGTCTATTTTTATTGAATCTGGATAGTAGTGATACACATATTCATAGTGTTGAAGCCAAAAGATATAAGTTTAATAATGATAGTGCAACTTATTTGTGGCACTGCCATTTAGGTCATAGTGATGTAAAGCGCATGAAGAAACTCCATGCTGATGGGCTTTTGGAAGCACTTGATTATGAATCACTTGATGCTTGCGAACCATGCCTCATGGGCAAGATGACTAAGACTCCGTTCTCCGAAACAATGGAGCGAGCTACAGACTTGTTGGAAATAATACATACTGATGCATGCGGTCCAATGAGTGTTGAGGCTCGCGGCGGGTATCGTTATTTTCTGACCTTCATAGATGATATGAGCAGATATGGGTATATCTACTTGATGAAATATAAGTCTGAAACATTTGAAAAGTTCAAAAAAAATTAAGAGTGAAGTGGAAAATCATCGTAATAAGAAAAAAAAGTTTCTACAATCTGATCGTGGAGGTGAATATTTGAGTTACGAGTTTGGTCTTCATTCGAAACAATGCGGAATAGTTTCGCAACTCACGCCACCCGAAACACCACAGCGTAATGGTGTGTCCGAAGGTCATAACCGCACTTTATTAGATATGGTGCGATCTATGATGTCTCTTACTGATTTACCGTTATCGTTTTGGCATGATGCTTTAGAGACGACTGCATTAACGTTAAATCCGTTGAGACGACACCATATGAACTGTGGTTTGGCAAGAAACCCAAGTTGTTGTTTCTTAAAGTTTGGGGATGCGATGCTTATGTGAAAAAGCTTCAACCTGATAAGCTCGAACCCAAATCGGGGAAATGTATCTTCATAGGATACCCAAAGGAAACTATTAGGTACACCTTCTATCACAGATCCGAAGGCAAGATTTTCGTTGCTAAGAATGGATCCTTTCTAGAGAAGGAGTTTCTCTCGAAAGAAGTGAGTGGGAGGAAAGTAGAACTTGATGAGGTAATTGTACCTGCTCCCTCATTGGAAAGTTGTTCATCACAGAAATCAGTTCTAGTGATTCCTACACCAATTAGTGAGGAAGCTAATGATGATGAGCATGAAGCTTCTGATCAAGTTACTACCGAACCTCGTAGGTCAACCAGAGTAAGATCCGCACAAGAGTGGTACAACAATCCGGTCATGGACGTCATGTTACTTGACCATGACTAACCTACGAACTATGAGGAAGCGATGATGAGCCCAGAATCTGCGAAATGGCTTGAGGCCATGAAATCTGAGATGGGATCCATGTATGAGAACAAAGTGTGGACTTTGATTGACTTGCCCGATGATCGGCAAGCCATAGAGAATAAATGGATCTTCAAGAAGAAGACTGACGCTGACAGTAATGTTAAAATCTACAAAGCTCGACTTGTTGCGAAAGGTTTTTGACAAGTTCAAGGAGTTGACTACGATGAGACTTTCTCACCGTAGCGATGCTTAAGTCTGTCCGAATCATGTTAGCAATTGCCGCATTTTATGGTTATGAAATTTGGCAAATGGATGTCAAAACTGCATTCCTGAATGGATTTCTGGAAGAAGAGTTGTATATGATGCAACCAGAAGGTTTTGTCGATCCAAAGGGTGCTAACAAAGGGTGCAAGCCTCTCAGAGTTGGAATAAACGTTTTGATAGTGTGATCAAAGCATATGGTTTTATACAGACTTTTGGAGAAGCCTGTATTTACAAGAAAGTAAGTGGGAGCTCTGTAGCATTTCTAATATTATATGTGGATGACATATTGTTGATTGGAAATGATATAGAATTTCTGGATAGCATAAAAGGATACTTGAATAAGAGTATTTCTATGAAAGACCTCGGTGAAGTTGCTTACATATTGGGCATCAAGATCTATAGAGATAGATCAAGACACTTAATTGGACATTCACAAAGCACATACCTTGATAAGATTTTGAAGAAGTTCAAAATGGATCAGTCAAAGAAAGGGTTCTTGCCTGTATTACAAGGTGTGAAGTTGAGTGAGACTCAATGGCCGACCACTTCAGAAGATAGAGAGAAAATGAAAGTCATTCCCTGTGCCTCAGCCATAGGTTCTATCATGTATGCAATGCTGTGTACCAGACCTGATGTGTGCCTTGCTATAAGTATAGTAGGGAGGTACCAAAGTAATCCAGGAGTGGATCACTGGACAGCAGTCAAGAACATCCTAAAATACCTGAAAAGGACTAAGGATATGTTTCTCGATTATGGAGGTGACAAAGAGCTCGTTGTAAATGGTTACGTCGATGCAAGCTTTGACACTGATCCGGATGACTCTAAGTCACAAACCGGATATGTATTTATATTGAATGGTGGAGCTGTAAGTTGGTGCAGTTCCAAACAGAGCATCATGGCGGGATCTACGTGTAAAGTGGAGTACATAGCTGCTTCGGAAGCAGCAAAAGAAGGAGTCTAGATGAAGTAGTTCATATCCGATCTAGGTGTCATACCTAGTGCATCGGGTCCAATGAAAATCTTTTGTGACAATGCTGGTGCAATTGCCTTGGCAAAGGAATCCAGATTTCACAAGAGAACCAAGCACATCAAAAGACGCTTCAATTCCATCCGCGATCAAGTCAAGGAGGGAGACATAGAGATTTGCAAGATACATACGGATCTGAATGTTGCAGACCCGTTGACTAAGCCTCTCTCATGAGCAAAACATGATCAGCACCAAGACTCCATGGGTGTTAGAATCATTACTATGTAATCTAGATTATTGACTCTAGTGCAAGTGGGAGACTGAAGGAAATATGCCCTAGAGGCAATAATAAAGTTGTTATTTATATTTCCTTATATCATGATAAATGTTTATTATGCATGCTAGAATTGTATTAACCGGAAAATTAGTACATGTGTGAATACATAAACAAACAGAGTGTCCCTAGTATGCCTCTACTAGACTAGTTCGTTAATCAAAGATGGTTAAGTTTCCTGACCATGGACATGTGTTGTCATTTGATGAACGGGATCACATCATTGGAGAATGATGTGATGGACAAGACCCATCCGTTAGCTTAGCACTATGATCGTTTAGTTTATTGCTATTGCTTTCTTCATGACTTATACATGTTCCTATGACTATGAGATTATGCAACTCCTGAATACCAGAGGAACACTTAGTGTGCTATCAAACGTCACAACGTAACTGGGTGATTATAAAGATGCTCTACAGGTGTCTCCAATGGTGTTTGTTGAGTTGGTATAGATCAAGATTAGGATTTGTCACTCCGATTGTCGGAGAGGTATCACTGGGCCCTCTCGGTAATGCTCATCACTATAAAGCCTTGCAAGCAATGTGATCAATGAGTTAGTTGCGAGATGATGCATTACGAAACGAGTAAAGGGACTTGCCGGTAACGAGATTGAACTAGGAATGATGATACCGACGATCGAATCTCGGGCAAGTAACATACCGATGACAAAGGGAACAATGTATGTTGTTATGCGGTTTGACTGATAAAGATCTTCGTAGAATATGTAGGAGCCAATATGAGCATCCAGGTTCCGCTATTGGTTATTGACCAGAGATGTGTCTTGGTCATGTCTACATAGTTCTCGAACCCGTAGGGTCCGCACGCATAACGTTCGATGATGATTTGTATTATGAATTTATGTGATTTGATGACCAAAGGTTGTTCGGAGTCCCGGACGAGATCACGGACTTGACGTGGAGTCTCGAAATGGTCGAGACATAAAGATTCATATATTGGAAGGCTACATTCGAACACCGGAATGGTCCGAGTCGTTTCGGATAAGTTTCAGAGTACCGAGGGTTACCGGAACCCCCCCGGGAAGTTATTGGGCCTCATGGGCCTAGTAGTGGAAGAGAGAAGGCAGGCCAAGGAGTGGTGCATGCCTCCCCCTAGCCCAAACCGAATTGGACTAGGGTTGGGGGGGCAACCCCCCTTTCCTTCTTTCCTCCTCCACCTTCCCCCCTTCTCCTTGTGGGAATAGGAAAGGGTGGGGGCGAATCCTACTTGGAGTAGGACTCCCCCCTGGGCGCGCCACCCTTGGCCGGCCTCCTCCTCCCTCCCTCCTTTATATACGTGGGGAGGGGGCACCCTAGAACACACAAGTTGATCTTTTAGCCGTGTGTGGTGCCCCCCTCCACAGTTACACACCTCGGTCATATCGTCGTAGTGCTTAGGTGAAGCCCTGCGCCGGTAACTTCATCATCACCGTCGCCACGTCTTCGTGCTGATGGAACTCTCCCTCGGCCTCAACTGGATCAAGAGTTCGAGGGACGTCACCGAGCTGAACGTGTGCTGATCGCGAAGGTGTCGTACGTTCGGTACTTGGATCGGTTGGATCACGAAGACGTTTGACTACATCAACCGCGTTACTAAACGCATTCGCTTTCAGTCTACGAGGGTACGTAGACACACTCTCCCCGCTCGTTGCTATGCTTCTCCTAGATAGATCTTGCGTGATCGTAGGCAATTTTTTTGAAATACTAGCTTGAAAAACGTTCTTATATTATCGGTTGGAGGGAGTAGTAAACAGGGTACAGTTTCAAATAATGGTCCCTAAGTGAAAGTACAATGTTCCCAACCAGAATTGTGAGCATCTTCCAGCAACATACAAGCTACTGGAGTGTAATTGGATATCACAAGCTCAAATCTAGAGCTGACGATAGCATCTCTACATGGACTAATAAAACGAAAATAAATTTCAACATACCGTTGGTCCTACTACAGTGGCTGATAGTGAATTTGATAGATGCCCACAGATAATAGTTGTCGGTGTTCTGGGAGCGGGGGTCCCCAAACTTGCTTGCCCGCGGCCTGCGGCGTGGCTCTGCGCGTGGGCCCGTACGGCCCATCTTCATCAGCATGGCGTTCAAGACCCTCGCGAGGGGCCAAGCCTTGCGAGGCGGACGGCACAAGACCTCCTCAGGAGCGGCCTCACCAGGTTGGCTCGCGAGGAGCGGAGAGATCAAGGCAGGGCAAACCTCACGAGGTTCTCGTGACGTGAGCCATGACAATCGAGACCAGGCGGGCACCAGCGCGCGTAGTGTCCTTGTTTCCCCTTTGGTGCTAAGGAAGCAAGCGCAGTCGTGGAGTACCGAGGCATCAAGCAAAGGTTTCCATATCAGTGCAACGAGACCAAGACCAGCAGGACGGCAAGATGGAGGTCACCATGGAGCCCAAGGCAGTGTCACCACCAGAGCCTTTTGCAGGCGAAGACTACTTTTGTCAGGATAAGCTGTACTAGCTGTCCCCTTTCAAATTGGCCATTGTTGGCTCCCTTCCCGCTCAATATTTGGGAACAGGACCAGGGCCTATATAAGTAGAACTAACCAACACAGTAGAGGGCATCTGATCTTTAGCCAATCCTTAGCCACACACCGAGCACAAGAACACCTCAACCTCAGGAGGCTGTTCTTCCCCTTGTACTGTTCAGCCCAAGAGGCAATCCACCACCACCACACTGGAGTAGGGTATTACACCACAATGGTGGCCCGAACCAGTATAAATCTTGTGTCTTTGTGTTGTGAGTTCGTCGAGTTTGACCGCGAGATCTTAGCAAACCTAGGGCGTGGATCGGTAGGGAGGAAAGAACTTCGCACGCACCCCAGAGTTCGAACCTTAAGGGTTTTGCCGGAACCCGTGATCCGACATTTGGCGCGCCAGGTAGGGGTGCGCCGAAGCTTCCTTTCCGTCGCTCCACGTCCAGTTGCTCCGTCGTCTCCATGGCGGACGCTCGCCGTGCTCGTGCTGAGCGCCGGGCTGCCCTCGCCACCCGCGTCGCTCAGACGGCTCCCGTCGGCGGGCCACCTCGTCATTCCCCGTCGCCTGCCGCCAACGCCGCTACCGGCCCGGCGGGGAACGAGCAGCAAGCATCCTCGCTGCACCCCTCGGTGCGGTGGGATGGTTGCACCGCCACCCCATCACCGACTCTCGCTGGTTCGTCATCCCACGCTCGTCGCGCTCCCATGGACGCACGGGCCACACTCCTCATGGCGCATGAGCTCATGCACTACCGCCCGGTCGACGACCTCTACGAGGACTGGCTCGACCGCATCGCCGAGCTTGTCCACGCCGCAGGGGGCTCCCCTGCGCCGTCCCTCTCTCTGCCTCGCCCTCTGCCAGCTACAGGCGACGTAGCTCACGGAGCACCTCCGCCACCTCTGCCCCAAGACAGCGCCCTGGCGCCAAGGCGCGCGCCTCCACGACGCGACCCGCTGCGTCCGGCGCCCACGCGTGAAGAAAGAAGCTGTCAAGAAGTCCCTCGTCCGCAAGGGAACGCTCCGCCGCTCCTCCCACCGCCGCGCCAGGATCGTCTGCCGCGGCCGGGCCCCGCACAGCTTGCCGAAGCGGCGTGTGGGCGTCAAGACCAAGCTTCGCCTCCAAGACGGGCCCCGGCGACCACGGCCGGCTGCCGTGCCTTCACTCCCGAGCTGCGTAGCGTCGCCTGGCTAGGCAAGTTCAAGCCAGACCTGCCTCCTCGCTAGGATGGCACCCCCGACCCCGCGGAGTTCCTGCAGCTCTACGAGCTGAGCATCGAGGCGGCCAACAGCGATGAGAAAGTCATGGCAAACTGGTTCCCTATGGCGCTCAAAGACGGCGCCCGTTCGTGGCTCCTGAACCTGCCTCCAGGCTCGATCTCCTCCTGGGACGAGATGCGCGACCGCTTCGTCGCCAACTTCCAGGGCACTCGCGACCGCCCACCGGCTGCGGGAGACCTGCGTCGTATCAAGCAACAACCAGGAGAGACCCTCCAGAAGTACATCCAGCGCTGCAACAACGTTCGTCTCAAGATCCCCAAGGTGACGGACGAGGCCATCATCTCCGCGTTCTCTGATGGCGTCCGCAACGTCAAGATGAAGGAGGAGCTCGCTATCCACGAGGAGTTGTGCACATCTCAGGAGTTGTTCAACCTGGCAACCAAGTGCGCAAGAGCTGAGGAAGGGCGCCTCTCCCTCCTTGAGCTCCCGGCTGCGGACACGGAGGAGAAGAAAGCCAAGGCCAAGGACGTGAAGCGCAAGGGAGCAGCCGTGCTCTCGGCGGAGCCGGACACCAAGCGAGGCAGAGATCAGCTCGAGTCATCCAAGAGCAGCCGACCGTTCTGCGCCTTCCACAACCTGCATACCCACAACACCAGCGACTATCAAGAGCTCAGAGCCATTCGAGAAGGACGCTTCGGTCGACGCCCCAAGCGCAACGACCGGGGCTATGGCCGGGGTGGAGGACATGGTGGCGGACGCTGGGACGACCGTGGCCCGCGCCAGGAGTGGCGCGACCGGCCTCGTGAGGACCGCTGGCAGGATCAGCCTCGCGAGGGCGCCTGGAGGGACCAGCCTCGTGAGGATCGTCCTTAGGGCAACGCCGGTCTTCCCCCACTACCGCCACCACCAAGAAGGAATGACGACCATCACCAAGACGAGGGGGCTGGGGGCTTCCAGGAGCCGCATGCCATCGCCTGCATCTTGGGCGGAGCTCAGGCCCCAGCCTTGCAGCGTATCTTCAAACAGTTTGCTCGTGAAGTGAATGCAGTCCTCCCCAAGCTTGAGGCCACACGCCCGCTCAGGTGGTCCAAGTGCGCCATCACCTTTAGTTCGGCGGATTAGCTCAAGTGCGCGGCCACCGCAGGCGCCCTCCCGATGCTTTGCTCCCCAGTCATCAGCAACGTGCAAGTTACCAAGACCTCATCGACGACGGCGCAGGGCTCAACGTCCTGTCCGTCGACACGTTTGACAACCTCCAAGTGCCGTATAATCAGCTTCAGCCTACCAAGCCTTTCTCAGGAGTGACCGACGGCTCCACCACACCGATAGGGCAGGTCTGCCTCCCTGTCACCTTCGGAGAACGCAAGAACTACCGCACCGAGCTCATCGACTTCGATGTCGCGCACATCCGCCTGCCATACAACGCCATCCTCGGGTATCTAGCCCTGGCCAAGTTCATGGCAGTGACCCATCATGGCTACAACGTCCTCAAGATGCCGGGGAGCGGCGGAATCATCACGGTCCCATGTGAAGAAAGAGATGCGGTGTGCTCCCTCGAGCATGCCTTTCAAGCTGCAGCAATCGACGACCCCGACAGCAAGAGCGAGTGCTCTCCTGAGGCCACCCCCAAGAAGAAGAAGCAGTTGCGCCGTGCAGGACCTCAGGAGGATGGCGTCGCAAGTGGAACTTCGTCAGGATCAGCGCCCGCTCCAGGGGCGCCTCCCTCCATCGCATAGGAAGGCACGCCCGGCGCCCTTCTCGGGCAGGGCTCGGGGGCTCTCTTCTGGAGGGCCTCCGACCTTGCCAACATCACAAGGGAGGCGCTCGGGCACCACTTGGAGGCGTGCTTCGTGGCACGTTTCCCTCAGGAGAACACAGGGCGAGGAGCGCCCACCGCTCAGGAGTTCATCACCAAGACCACTCAGGAACTGCAAGACGCAAGGGCCATGCGCGGCGGCCGCCGCTCACCAGGCGCAGCTCCCCATCCAGGGGAGGATGCCGGGCTGGGCGTCTGCATCGATGTCCCAGGGCTCAATAGGGCCGCCTCTCAGGAGCTTTTCTGGCCTTCGCGCGTGGGATGCTGCGAGGGCCCACCGCACATCTACGTTCGCATGCCTTTTGGCCTACCGAGCGTGTCGTCCGCTTATCAGCGCAACTTGCAGCGCATCCTGGCGGCTCGGGAGGCCAGGCACCATGCCGCCCTGGCGAAGATGGAGACGTTCCTCAAGGAACCACCTGGACCCCAGAGCCTCCCGAGGCTCAGGGCCCCAGTGGCTCATGAGGAGTGACCCCTCCACCGCGTACCTTCAGCTGCTTCAACATCCCTTCATCAACAGAACCAGGTGACATTTTCCAAGTTTATTTAGCTGGGAGCGCCCCTCAGGCTGCATCATTCCCAGGTCGCGTGGGTCCATCCCTGTGGCATGTATCCCTTTTTCTTATATCTTTAGCTTACCTTGCTGGGGGCGCCCCTCGGGCTGCATCATCCCCAAGCAGCTCGGGCATGACCCAGTGGCGTGTATCTTCCCTGCTTTTACTTGAGCCAGTATGCTTTCCATGCTTAATCTACCTATGATTATTACCTGCTCGATCGCCACCCACTATGGGAACCGTGCGCCGGCCGTCTTTCTTTAGTATCCTTCGCGTGGGTAGGATAAGCACGGCGTCTGTGCTCGGGCCCGTCCCTGCAGCGTCGATAAATCCAGTGGCTGAGCTCTGTCTGGTGGGCCGTCCCCGTTCACGTCACCTCCTAGGGCTGTTGGTGGTTGACCCTCTCACGCGATAACCTCAGGAGATTCGTTCGGCGCAGGTTGTCTGACCACCTCACAGGACCAGCACAGCGAACAAGAACCAAGACCAGGCGCAACCCGCCTTGAGGTAGGGCCTCGTGAGTCCCGCGCTGGCTCACGAGTGCCCAGATACACCTCGTCTAGCCCTGCCGTGCAAGCCACGTGTCAGGGCGGAGCTGTACACGCCCCGAGGGCTCTCCGCAGAGGGAGCCCCCCTCCCATGCACAAGTGGAAGCACCATGCTCTGCGCTGGCCGTCGACACTGCCGAGGAGCGGCTATGCCCGTGCACAAGCGGAAGCACTATGCTCCGCGCTGGTGATAAACAACTGAGGGCGGCCTCACGGCCGTACCAACCTCAGGGAGCCCCAGAGCTCAGTGTCCGGCCTCACCGCAACGCTTCCCCTCGGGAGAGTCGCGCGAGGGGGCTGGGCACGGGGGCTGCGCTCGGGTCACGCCCAAGTGTACGCCACCCAACCAGGTCTCCCGGACCTGGTCGTCGCGCGCCCCTCCCGAGCCGGGCCTCGGTGAGGGCAAAGGTATGGAGATTGTTTGCACGTCAAGGGGGACTCCTGAGCATCGCGACTCAGGAGCCTAACTGGTCACGTAGCCCCTCACTCCTTGGTCCGTCCTGGTCTCCTGTCGGCCCAACGGCGGTTGAGGTATGCGCGAGGCCGGGCTCTGCCAACGTAGAACATTAACCTATCCTCGCATATTCTTCCTATATGTTGTTTGCGCGTCAAGGGGGACTCCTGAGCATCGCGACTCAGGAGCCTAACTGGTCATGTAGCCCCTCACTCCTTGGTCCGTCCTGGTCTCCGGTCGGCCCAATGGCGGTTGAGGTATGCGCGGGGCCGGGCTCTGCCGACGCAGAACACAAAGCAAATAGGAAGAAAATCGCAAAATCTCAAAGCAAATATTACAAGACATATTGTTCTCACAATATCAAACGAAAGTTTAACGCCTCCACGAGGCCTGATGCATGCTGCAGGAATGAAACAGGAAAGGAGCTACAGGTCACCCCTGAACACCATCGATGCCCGCGAGAGGCGCTCCTCCCTTGATGATGTCGCCTTCGCCTTGGTCGCCGGCCGGAGCTGCAGGAGTGGCGGCGCCTCCGGTCAAAGGCGGGGAAGCAAAAACGCGGAACTTCTTCAGCAGGGCCTCTACCTGACCTTTCATGGCTGCGGCGGTAGCTGTGCAGTGTTCATCAGCCACAGGCTCCAGCAGCTCGTTGAGACAAGCGCTGGGGTAACGAAGGTGCAGATGGCTGAAGACACGAGTCAGTGTAGCTGAAGAAAGGACACGAGCCTCTGCCTCTGCCATGGGACCGATGCCCTCCACGACTTCCTCAAGCGCCTTCACCAAGTAGGGAAGCAGCTGGGCGAGGCCGTCCTCATCGGTGGTCAGCGACCTCTGATACGTCTCCGCCGTATCTATAATTTTTATTGTTCCATGCCAATATTATACAACTTTCATATACTTTTTGGCAACTTTTTATACTAGTTTTGGGACTAACATATTGATCCAGTGCCCAGTGCCAGTTCCTGTTTGTTGCATGTTTTATGTTTCGCAGAAACCCCATATCAAACGGAATCCAAACGGGATAAAAACGGACGGAGAATATTTTTGGAATATTTGGAGAATATGGGAAGAAGAATCAACGCGAGACGGTGCCCGAGGGGGGCACGAGGCAGGGGGCGTTCCTACCCCCCTGGGCACGCCTGCCCCCTCGTGGCCCCCCGTAAGGCGGTTGCTGCTCTTCTTTGGCCGCAAGAAAGCTAATTTTTGGAGAAAAATCTAGGAGAAGGTTTCAATCCAATCGGAGTTACGGATCTCCATATATATACGAAATGGTGAAAGGGCAGAACACCAGAATGGAGAAACAGAGAGAGACAGAGAGACAGATCCAATCTCGGAGGGGCTCTTGCCCCTCCCATGCCATGGAGACCAAGGACCAGAGGGGAAACCCTTCTCCCATCTAGGGAGGAGGTCAAGGAAGAAGAAGAAGGAGGGGGGCTCTCTCTCCCTCGCTTCCGGTGGCGCCGGAGTGCCACCAGGGGCCATCATCATCACCGCAATCTTCACCAACAACTTCACCGCCATCATCACCAACTCTTCCCCCCTCTATGCAGCGGTGTAACCTCTCTCTTACCCGCTGTAATCTCTACTTAAACATGGTACTCAACGCTATATATTATTTCCCAATGATGTATGGCTATCCTATGATGTTTGAGTAGATCTGTTTTGTCCTATGGGTTATTTGATGATCAAGATTTGTTTGAGTTGCATGTTTTATTATTGGTGATGTCCTATGATGCTCTCCATGTCACGCAAGCGTGAGGGATCCCCGCTGTAGGGTTTGCAATATGTTTATGATTTGCTTATGGTGGGTGGTGTGAGTGACAGAAGCACATACCCGAGTAAGTAGGTTGTTTGCGTATGGGATAAAGGGGACTTGATACTCTAATGCTATGGTTGGGTTTTACCTTAATGATCTTTAGTAGTTGCGGACGCTTGCTAGAGTTCCAATCATAAGTGCATATGATCCAAGTAGAGAAAGTATGTTAGCTTATGCCCCTCCCTCAAATAAAATTGCAATAGTGATTACCGGTCTAGTTATCGATTGCCTAGGGACAAATAACTTTCTCGTGACAAAAAGCTCTCTACTAAAACTAACTTAGTCGAGTCTTCATCTAAACAGCCCCTAGTTTTTATTCACGTGCTCTTTATATTCTTGCAAACTTATCCAACAACACCTACAAAGTACTTCTAGTTTCATACTTGTTCTAGGTAAAGCGAACGTTAAGCGTGCGTAGAGTTGTATCGGTGGTCGATAGAACTTGAGGGAATATTTGTTCTACCTTTAGCTCCTCGTTGGGTTCGACACTCTTACTTATCGAAAGAGGCTACAATTGATCCCATATACTTGTGGGTTATCAAGACCTTTTTCTGGCGCCGTTGCCGGGGAGCAATAGCATGGGGTGAATATTCTCGTGTGTGCTTGTTTGGTAAATCACTAAGTAATTTTTATTTGATGTTCTAAGTTGTTCTCTATCTTTAGTTATGGATATTGTTGAGGATATAAACCTTAGAGTCACCCGCCCGGAGGGGCCGGGTTACTCATAATGGTCATCACCTGAAGCCCGACGCCAAGCTTGAAGACGGTGGGCCAAAGATGGGCTTAAGACCCGGAGATGGCTTAAGGCCCGTAGTTACAACCGTCATTATGGTAGAACTTGTAGTGTAAGGCAAGAATAGTTGAGAGTCCGAGCCGGACACTCTTATGAGCCGGCCGGGACTCTGAGAGCTACCGGGCGTCAACCTCTCTATATAAAGGGACGACCCGGCGGCGGTTTAAGGGCAAGAAAGATCTCGTCGAGAGCCAGGCATAGCAGTTAAGCTCCCTGGTCATCGAAACCCTAATCAATACCACCTCAACTGGACGTAGGCTTTTACCTTCACCGTAAGGGGCCGAACCAGTATAACCCTCGTGTTCCTTGTCCCGTTTAACCCCTTCAAGCTTCCTAGCTGCGATGGCTCCACGACTAAGTCCTAGCTCGAGGACATCTGTCGTGACAATTCCACAACAGTTGGCGCCCACCGTGGGGCCAGCGCACAGTGGATTTGAGTTCTTGAAGGGCAGCTTCGAAGGGCTCAAGGGATACGCTGTGGGCCGGATGACTAAGAGTCGTCGCGGCAAGCTCTACATCGACGATGCAAACTGGGGCCCCGACGCCGGCTCAATTGAGTACGGGTACCGGATCCCCTTCGGCGGAATTCATGTCTTCATTGGCAAGATTGGTGAGCCGGGCCCTGAGCCGGATCTCTGCGCCGATCTCATCGAGACGGCTCAGCGCGCACGACCCGCCCGGGCCCTGCCTGCCCTGAAGCATGCTTTTGTGGGATGTGTCCATGGAGGGCTCTCTAATGGATCTAGATCTGGTGATGAGACGGCCGCCGGCTCTGACGGCGAGTCGTCCACAGATGAGTCAAACTCATTGTATCAACTTCAAGATGGCAGGCTCATGGGTGGTTCCGATGGTGACAGTATTCCGGACCCCTTTAAGCCGCCGAGCCGGGTTGGAATCTTCATGGCCGGTGCACAGCCTGTTCAAAACCCTACGGCCGGGTCAGGAAATCCGGTGCCCTCGCCGGCTCAGGTGCTGATGGATCTCACGGACAAGATGACGGCCCTGCTGACCGCCACGGTTGACCCGGCGGACCAAGCTCAGCATGATGCGGAGGTGGCGCAGTTAAAGTTAGATCTAGTGAAAGCCAAAGAGGATCTGGCAGCGGAAGGGATCAGGATGGCTGCGGAGAGGGCGGCTCTCGACGCCCAGACTCAGTTGATTCAGGCGCAGTCCTTCCAGCTCACGATGGATCAGAACGCGTCCAATGAGGTCATGAGAAGGAGGCATCAAAAGGCCCAATCTCGACTCCCTCCAGTCTACGATCCTCGAAACCTCTTCAACACGCCAGGTGCAGGGTCTAGTAACCCGCCAGGGGTCATAGTGCCCGGGTCAGGGACCCCTGTTCAGCCACAAGTGATGGGGCCTCCCCGGGTGAACCCTGCCCCGCCTCAGTATGTGCCAATACCACCGGGTCATTATGCTAACCCGCTGGAAAACATGGTCGCTGCAGCAGCACGGCCGGCGGCTGTCCCAATTGACGGCGACTCTCCAACGGCTGTCGAAACCCGCCGGGTCAGAGAAATCCTTCAGACAGCGCTGGCGCAGCAAGAGGCGTATTCTTACAGCCGGGACAGGATCCACTCAACCCCTCGTCCAGGCCGGAGCCCGAGTTACAGCAGACACATGGTCTCTGCGGCCGGCTCAAGTAATGTCTGACGCCATGACCCGCCCCCTGGCCATGGCCCGGCTCATAACGGAGCCTTTCAGGCAGCAGACCAAGACAGAGCGCGACAAGAGGTGGAGCAGGTGCCCCAGTTGACGGCTTACCAGACTCCCCCGGCTTACCCGACGACTTCCGTCGACGTGGGTATCCCTACGAGGGCTGGAGGCGTCCCTTGTTTAGTGCCGGCTCTCCGCAATGAACGTTTACCCAAGGACTTCAAAGGGCCTAGGAAGGTGCCTAATTACACGGCTGATTTACAACCCGGAGCCTGGATCGAGAGTTACGAGATGGCCATGGAATTGCTGGAGGTCAGTGAAGCGGCGATGGCCAAGTACTTCACCATGATGTTAGATGGGACTGCCCGCACTTGGTTGAAGGGGGTTATCAGACCAATCCAAAGCAGCTTAACGGTGGACAGTATCATGTATTTACCACCAGTCTGTGTAAGCGAGATCAGAAGCTTCATAAGAGGGCTGTGAATGTTGTTGAGCCGGCGGTTCCACGCTATTTAAGATGGTCTGAGCAGCCTATCGTGTGGAGTAGGGAGGATCACCCTCCCCGGGTTGATAATCCGGGTCACTTGGCCTTGGTGGTGGCTCCTCAGTTGGGAGGATATAAGTTCACTAAGGTGCTCATGGATGGAGGCAGCAGTATCAACATCCTCTATTGTGAGACTTTCCGTCGTATGGGGTTGATTGATAAGAACCTCAGCCAGTCAAACACTATTTTCCATGGTGTGGTGCCTGGTAAGTCGGCTTATCCAGTTGGCAAGATCGAGTTGGAAGTGGCCTTTGGAGACGAGTACAACTACAGGGTAGAAAAATTGACCTTTGAGGTGGTCAAGATAAGAAGTCCGTACTATGCCATATTTGGGCGGCCGGCTTACGCCAAGTTCATGGCACGGCCGTGTTACGTGTATTTACAGCTCAAGATGCTGGGTCACAATGGGACCATTACGGTTCACGGCAGCCGGAAGGTGGCTTTGGAGTGTGAGGAAGGCGATGCAGCTTATGCAGAATCTGTTTGTGCAACAGCGGAGTTGAAATTTTACAAGGACAATGTTGACCCAACCGATATGACCTCTCTGAAAAAGCCGACCACGGAGCATGAGCCGGCAATGAAATTTAAGTCGGCTGATGAGACTAAACTTGTTGATTTCGTTCCAGGTGATTCATCTCAGCAATTTAGCATCAGTGCCAATCTGGATCCAAAATAGGAAAGCGCGCTCATCGAGTTCATCCGTGAGAATAGGGACATTTTTGCATGGAAACCTTCTGACATGCCAGGTGTACCTAGAGAACTCGCTGAGCACACTCTCAATGTTGATCCGAAATTTAAGCCGGTCGGCAATTCCTTCGGCGGTTTAATGAAGAGAGGCGGAAAGCCATTGGTGAAGAGGTGGCCCGGCTCTTGGCGGCCGGGTTTATTGTTGAAGTCTTTCACCCAGAGTGGTTAGCTAACCCGGTGCTCGTGCTCAAGAAGAACGGCACCTGGCGGATGTGTGTGGACTACACGGACTTAAACAAGGCATGTCCGGCTGATCCTTTTGCGCTTCCCCGTATTGATCAAATCATTGATGCTACGGCGGGTTGCGAGCGCTTAAGTTTCTTGGATGCTTATTCGGGATATCATCAGATTAAAATGGCAGTTAAGGACCAGGAGAAGACGGCGTTCATCACTCCCTTTGGAGCCTTCTACTATGTGTCTATGCCTTTTGGACTCAAGAGTGCACAAGCGACTTATCAGCGTTGTGTGCAGAACTGTCTTCATAACCAGATTGGGCGCAATGTTCATGCCTATGTGGATGATATTGTGGTTAAGTCCAGGGAGAAGGAAACCTTGATAGGTGATCTGAGGGAAACCTTTGATAATCTCCGGGTCTACAAGATGATGCTTAACCCGACCAAGTGTGTTTTTGGTGTTCCTGTAGGCAAGCTCTTGGGTTTCTTGGTTTCTAACAGAGGCATTGAAGCTAACCCGGAGAAGATCAAGGCAATCACCTCTCTGGCTAAGTCGGCGTGTATAAACGACGTCCGGCGCTTGGCGGGTCGTATCGCTGCTTTAAGCCGGTTTATAAGCCGTTTGGGTGAGAAGGCCATGCCATTGTACCAGTTGATGAGGAAAACTGATGACTTTGTCTGGAATGATGCTACTAATACTGCTTTTGAGGATTTGAAGAGACAGCTGGCAGAGCCCCCAGTCCTTGCTGCTCCGGTTGACAAGGAGCCTTTATTGCTATATGTAGCTGCTAACACACGGGCCGTCAGTGTGGCTGTGGTGGTGGAGCGCAAGGAAGAGGGCAAGGAGCATCCGGTTCAGCGGCCGGTTTATTACGTCAGTGAAGTGCTCATCGAGTCCAAACAGCGGTATCCACATTGGCAGAAGCTTGTTTATGGTGTGTTTATGGCAAGCCGGAAGCTTAAGCATTACTTCCAGGGTCACCCTATCACTGTGGTTAGTTCTGCTCCCCTTGGAGATATCATCCAAAACAGAGAAGCTACAGGGAGAGTGGCTAAGTGGGCTATAGAGCTTGGGCCTCATGGGCTGAAATACGTACCACACACTGCTGTTAAATCTCAAGCCTTCGTGGATTTCATCAACGATTGGACGGAGCTACAAGTGCCCGAAGAAAAGCCAGATAACACATATTGGACTATTCACTTCGATGGGCCTAGGCAATTGGAGGGCTCGGGGGCTGGAGTTGTATTGGCTTCCCCTAAAGGTGACAAGTTCCATTATGTGCTACGGTTGATGTTTCCTTGCACTAACAATGCGGCTGAGTACGAGGCCTTGCTCCATGGTCTTCGGATGGCTAAGGAAATGAGCTTGAGCCGGGTAAGGTGCTTCGGTGACTCAGACTTAGTGGCTCAACAAGTATCAGGCAAGTGGGATTCCAAAGACCCTCTCATGGCGGCTTATCGCCGTGAGGTTGATGCCATTGCTGGACACTTTCAGGGTTACCAAGTAGAGCACATCGATCGCAGGAAGAACGAGGCGGCTGATGCTTTAAGCCGGCTAGGCTCTCACCGAAAGCCGGTGCCGCCTAATACTTTCCTGGACGTCCTGCATAACCCTTCTGTGAAGTTGCCTACAGAGGAAGACTTGGCTGTCCCTGACCCGGAGGCACAATTGGTGGCGGCTCTCCACATCATCCCGGACTGGACAGTGCCCTATCTGGCTTACATGACCCGGGGAGATTTGCCTGAGGATGAAACTTTGGTCAGACAAATAACCCGGCGGTCTAAGTCAATGGTTGTTATCAATGGTGAGCTGCATCGCCGCAGTGTTACGGGAGCGTTCCAGCGTTGTGTCTCCCCTGAGGAAGGTCAAGAGATCTTGCGTGAGATTCATGAAGGGGATTGTGGCCATCATGCCGGCTTAAAATCCCTTGTGGCCAAGGCTTTTTGTCATGGTTTTTACTAGCTCACGGCTCATGCTGATGCGGAGGACTTGTTCAGTAAATATGATGGTTGCCAGAGGTTCTCGCGACGGGCTCATGTGCCGGCTCAGGAGCTGAGGATGATACCAATCACTTGGCCATTTGCGGTCTGGAGGCTCGACATGGCTGGGCCTTTTAAAAGGTCCAAGGATAAGAAGACCCACCTCTTGGTGGCAGTTGACAAGTTCACAAAGTGGGTTGAAGCAGAGCCAGTTAGCAAGTGTGATGCAGCCACGGCGGTTCAGTTCATGAAAAGGGTGATCTTTCGCTTTGGTTTTCCACACAGCATCATAACTGACAATGGTACCAATCTGTCCAAAGGTGCCATGGAGGAGTTTTGCCAACGAGAGCATATTCGACTTGATGTTTCATCAGTGGCTCACCCTCAGTCCAATGGTCAAGCTGAGAGAGCTAATCAGGAGATTCTGAAAGGCATCAAACCCTGGCTTTTGGTCCCTTTGCAACAGACGCCGGGTTGTTGGGTGGAGGAGTTACCCTCTGTGTTATGGAGCATCAATACTACTCCTAACAGGTCTACTGGTTTCACGCCTTTCTTCATGGTTTATGGAGCGGAAGCAGTCCTCCCCAGTGACATCCATCATGACTCGCCTCAAGTGGCGGCTTATGTTGAGGCGGATAATGAACAGGCGCGCCATGATGCTCTTGACTTGTTGGACGAACAGCGTGATGTGGCAGCAGCTCGCTCAACAGTTTACCAACAAGACCTGCGCCGTTATCACAGTCGCCGGGTTAAGTCCCGGGTCTTCCAGGAAGGTGATCTGGTGCTCCGGCTCATCCAAGATCAAACAGATGCGCACAAGTTATCCCCGCCTTGGGAAGGGCCCTTTGTGGTCAGCAAGAACTTGCACAACGGGTCATACTACCTTATCGACGTTCGAGAGCATAAAGATTCACGTAAGTCGGAGGAAGAGACCCGTCGGCCGTGGAATATAGCTCAGCTTCGGCCTTATTACACTTGAGCCGCCGGCTCTCATGATGTACATATTTCTATAAGCCATGTATATATTATGATAAGCAATAAAGCAGGACCTCTGTCCTTTTTCTCCTCCAAAGGTGAACGTGTTGTTTCCATTATAGATCACATGATAACTTGAAGGAGGATCCGGCTTATGATCGCATTCGAATCTAGCCGTACGCAGTATAATCACTTGGGGGCTTCTTGTTCAAACATAGGTCGTATTCGAACCAAAGAGAACATAGCTGTCGATACCCATTTGATTGGCAAAGTGCCGAGCTCATTGGGAGTTTTCTTTGATTATATTTGAATCATAGCTCAACCCCCTTTGGGAACCGACGTGGATCGTATTCGAATCAGCGTCGTTAAACAACTTTTAAGGTCATTTGGGGGCTTCCTGTTCAAACATGGGTCGTATTCGAACCAAAGAGAACATAGCTGTCGGTACCCTCTTGATTGGCATCGCCAAACCCACTGGGGGCTATATGATCGCATTCGAATCTTAGCATAACCCCTTTGGGGTGGGTCTCTGGTCGTATTCGAACCGGAAGCCCCTAGCTTTTCTGATTTACAACGAGTTCTTCTGATTGTTTCAATAGTGTGCACGGCGGTTCTCACTCTGCCGGCTTAACTTTGATTCACAGTGTTAATCACACACAATCAGTATTATCAAGACTGGTAAACCGGAGTTGAGGTACCAACCTTATTATCCGGGTTATATAAACCGGAAGTGTACTTGAAGGCCAGTAAGTGTGTTATTACGGTTATATCAAGGACATAATTGAGGACCAGTCTTTCATGACTCAGATTTATATTCCGGGTTATATGTGTCAGACTATGATTCTCAGTGCGGTAAGCCGCCTAGAGACTTGTGATTTGTTCTTCTATGCAGGATAGTTAAAGACAACTATTTGAGCTTAAGGAAAATGCATGATCAATTATGACCCGGAGGAGAATAAGGAAGCAACTTCAATGGAATTAAGCATTCAGCATGTGCACGATGGCACGACAAGGTTAAAATGTTGATCCTACTCTATTACAAGATTCCTAGAGTCCAAAAGATGAGGCATTGTTTTCAGATGTAGTCATGAGCCGCCTACAAGTTAAGATGCTTGTCGAGTTGAAGCTTCCGGCTCATCCCTCTCCGCTCCTCCGGCTGTTCCCATGACCTGGAAGGTTGACGATTTCCAGTCAATGCCGCTCAAAGCTTCGAATTGAGCCTCCTCGTCAATTAACCTGGCCGGGTTAATGTCTGGGGCAAAAGTGTGCTTACGAGTCGGCGGGACCAAGCTGACGGCTTCGTAACGCGGGGTAGGGATCCTCTGATTCTCTGCATCGTAGCCCGGCTGGTACTTGGTCAGATCAGTGTCATTCCCAATCAGGGTGGCCACCGGGCGTACGATCTTCACACAGGCAGCAAAGTCCTTTTGGTCGAAAGGGGTGCCATCTTCCTTCAAACTGGGGTAACCAAGTGCAATGTCCGCCGGGTCTAGATCTGGAAGGAAAGCCTTGGCCTGGCTCAGAGCAGCTATGGCTCTGGCTCTTGCAGAGGCCCGTTGCAGCTCTTGGACACGCTGAGGAAGAACGGCCAGCCGACGAAGTACTTCCGCCAGGTGAGTCGGAACCTCATTTGATAGGGCCACCACGGCCAAGGCGCGCTGTGACCCGGTGTAGAGTTGCTCCACCAGAGTGTACACGGCCTTCAACTTGGTCAGCACATTTTGA
Source organism: Triticum aestivum (assembly GCF_018294505.1). NCBI lineage: Eukaryota > Viridiplantae > Streptophyta > Magnoliopsida > Poales > Poaceae > Triticum > Triticum aestivum. The sequence goes on from NC_057805.1 coordinate 401,649,243, forward strand.
TTGAGGTTGGTGCTTCTTGGACCTATTTAAACAGAGTAAGATAAGCCGTTGGCAATGATGGGTTATGAGACATAAAGATTGAACTTGACGAGAGCCGGTGGAATGACTTACCGAAGATTGCGGCGACCATCTGTGACACGTGGCGCTTTAAGCCGGAGAGTTCGGCGGTTCTCTCCGTCAGAGCCTTCTCCGCCTGTTCGGCCCGGCTCACCAGAGTAGCTTTCTCTTCAGCCCAAGTCTTCCTTTCAGCTTCAAAGTTCTTCTTCAGCTTCTCTTGAGCAGCAATACTAGACTCAAATTTGGCATTGGCTTTCCGGGTCTCAGTTTCCTGCGTCCTCAGGCGGTTCTTCAGATCAGAGACATCAGCCTCAAACTTCTTGCAAGCAGCCTACACAATTTCCGGGTTATAGTATGAACAGTTATGATGCCATTTTAAAGTCCCAAGCGCTTTCCAAGCAAAGACACTTGGCACTTGGGGGCTAATGCATGTCGAAAGTTTCTATCTACAGATTACCGGTTCATGGAAGTAAGCCGGAAACTAAGTCTACAACATATTTTATCATAAGTCGTAGACTTGGGGGCTAGTGTAGTAAAGATGATTATGCAGTAAGCAATAAAGTGGTACCTCAGACTTCTGCTGAATCTGCTTCACCATGTCAATCTCCAAGTCCCGGCTGCTGTGCACTTGATTGACATAACCGGAGACGATCTCTCGAATACTCAGGTTGGCGTAGTTGGTGATGTCCAGCTTGGCCCGGTGGCGCTCCAGCAACTCTTCCTTCGCAGAGCACTTAGCCAGCGCCGTGGGTCTCCCCGGCTCGACAAACTCCGTCCGGGTGATTACCACGTCCGGGTCATCGGCCGGCTGAGCCGGGTTGGAGATATCCGGGTTAGTGGAAGTCTCCATGGCTGGCTCATCAGTTGGTGGCTTCAGGTGCAGAGGCAGCTGGCGGCTCTTGAGCTGTAACCTCCGGCTCAGGCAAGACCGGCTCTTCGACCGGCTTATTCTTCTTTGCTTTTTTACTGAGCTTGGCTTGAGCACTGAAAGGATACAAGGTTAGTACAAAAGTATGAGTAAAGATAAGCACAACAAGAGATGATCACCATTACCCGAGTACGGTCTTGAAAGCCGGTAGGTTCGATTGCATAGAGTCGCCAGAGGAGGGTGAAGTTTCCTGATAATTCGAATCAGAAGAATTGAGCGGTTGACGTATAACACCCGCCAAAGGGTGAAAAGGATATAAGTTGGAGATAACCTCAGTCCGGCGTTTCCTTGATGCCTCAGGTAAACCGGAGGAGAGGTCTGCATCCTTGTTGGTCCGGGTGTGTCGCCGGCTCTCATGAATCTGTTGCTTCAAAAGAAATTGAGGATCTTGATAAGCTAAAGGATGTGAAAATCTTACTTTCCGGGTTACTCTTCGGACTTTCAGCCTTGGCAAGGGCTCCGAGTCGGAGGAAAGTGTCATTACCTCTTCAATCACCGGGTTACTGGCTCCGGTGTCATCCTGCTGATGAACAAGTATTGATAAGGTGGACAGAAATAAACAAGAAATACAACAAGAGCTTACAGGTTCAGGGGTTACCTCTGACTCGGAGCTGTCGCTTAGTTGAAGCAGCTCTGGAGCAGTGGGCCTGCTTCCCTTCTTACGGGGAGCGGCTCTCTTGGCGGCTTTCTTAGCCTTCCTGGCCTTCTTGGCCGCCTCATGGTCATATTTGACCTTCCAGAATTTATCATCAGCCTGAAAAATACAATGACGATTTCTTAAGGTTTAGATGAAAGCTATTTAAAGGAGAAAATAGAATGTTTAGATCAGCGGCTTACCGCTGGGGCCGGGTTGGTCTTGCAGAAGGGGCTTAAGCCGGTCCTCCCGCAGTCTGCCAAGCTCTCATTCAAGAGGGCCTTGGTCATGTCTTCAGCAACGTCTTCAGGAAGATCGTTGCGGCTGTGTCGCAGGGGGTCATCTTTCCGGCCCGTGTAATCACACATTAAGCCGGGGCGGCGGCTTAAGGGGATCACCCGCCACGAGATCCAGACCCGGACCAGATCAATGCCATTGAGGCCATTTCCCAGGAGAGCCTTGGTTTTGTTGATGGTGGGGATCAGAGGTTGGCGCTCCGCTTGAGATAGCTTGTCTGACAGAGGGTGAGTTGGTTCCAGACGCGAGGGACGAAAGCTGGGCAGCGGGCTCTCGTCAGCCGGCGAAGTGTCCTGGCAGTAGAACCACGTCTGGTTCCAGTCCTTTGGGTGGCTTGGCGGCTCGGCGTAAGGAAAAAGGCAGTCTCTCCGGCGTTGAATGGAGATTCCACCAAGTTCCAGGCTCGGTCCGTTGGCGCACTCATTCTGGCGGTTCAAATAGAATAGCTCTCTAAAGAGCAGAAGGCTGGGCTCCTCTCCAAGGTAGACTCCGTAGAATACTTGGAAGTTGCATATGTTTGACACGGAATTGGGTCCTATGTCTTGTGGCCGCAGATCAAAGAAATTCAGCACATCTCTAAAGAACTTTGAGCCGGGCGGTGCGAAGCCCCGGCTCATGTGATCCGCAAATATTACCACCTCCCCGTCCCTTGGCTGTGGTCTCTCCTCTGACGGGTCAGGGGCGCGGTAAGACATGACGTCCTTCTTGGGCAGGTGACCCGTCTTCACAAAGTCCGCTAAGGTTTCGTCGGTGACGTTGGACCTCATCCAGTTGCAAGTGATGGGTGCTTTGGGAGCTTTGGGAGGCATGGTGAAAGTCGGAAGCCTATGATAAAAGGAAATGTCCGGTTTAATTATAAGCCGGAGGAAATTTACAGTTCAATGTTTAAAGTGGCGGCTTATGGAGGGGCCTAATGACATATAGCTAAGTGCATCGGGTTATCTAAGCCGTTGGAGGTGTTTAGATTAATTCAATTGTCTACAGTTTTATCATAAATGAGCCAGAAAATTTCACGGCGCGTGGCTTCTTTTGAGCCGGAAGGTTTTACGGCGCGTGGCTTCTTTGAGCCAGAAATGTAAGCCGCCATAACTCAGCGGATGCAGTTTTTTGCTAAGTGTGGTGAAAACAAGTTTCACAGATCGCAGTGAAAATTTTGGATCAAAATGGTCGACTAAAAGGAAAAGTTTCTAGACCTAAAACAGACACAGAGGAAGTTCATAAGCTTGAACGGAGCCTTTATGCAGTAAGAAGGGATCTATGAACATTGGAAACGGGCGTGAAACAACTACCGCAACAGTTCTATACAGTCAGAGATCAAGAAAGGTGGTAAAAATGAAAACTACCGAGGACTCGCGAGGAACGGCGATGAACACGGGAAGAACAGGAAGAAACCCTACTGCAGATCTGTTCTACGGGGTAGCAAAGACTTACAGGTGCTGGAAAGGTGCGGAGGTCGCCGCAGTTTATCTGGTCACATCAGGTTGATGCAGCGGCCGGAGGCGGGGAAGACTCGGAGACCCGCGGCGGCGGCGGCAGTGGAGCTCGAGCGGCAACGCAGTGGCGACAGGAGGAAGAAGACGGAGGCAACGAGTGACCAGAGGCTGGTGGGCCGGGCTATTTATAAGGCGAGGCTCTTAAGTGGGCACGAGAAACGAGGAGGCCACGGCGTGGTTATCTCACCATAAAAATGCCTCGATTTTTGGGACGGCAGTTAAAGATAAGATATGTTGCGGATATGGTGGAGTAAAAAATGGACTTAATGGAAGATGACATCACGGCGGATTACCCGGAATCCAGAAGATGACGTCACGACAGGTTATGGCCTTCACACAATTGTAAGCCGGAGATTTTCTATCAAAAGGATTGAAGATTGACATGAGCCGGCTCAAATCAATCTGGGGCCTAATGTTGAGGATATAAACCTTAGAGTCACCCGCCCGGAGGGGCCGGGTTACTCATAATGGTCATCACCTGAAGCCCGGCGCCAAGCTTGAAGACGGTGGGCCAAAGATGGGCTTAAGACCCGGAGATGGCTTAAGGCCCGTAGTTACAACCGTCATTATGGTAGAACTTGTAGTGTAAGGCAAGAATAGTTGAGAGTCCGAGCCGGACACTCTTATGAGCCGGCCGGGACTCTGAGAGCTGCCGGGCGTCAACCTCTCTATATAAAGGGACGACCCGGCGGCGATTTAAGGGCAAGAAAGATCTCGTCAAGAGCCAGGCATAGCAGTTAAGCTCCCTGGTCATCGAAACCCTAATCAATACCACCTCAACTGGACGTAGGCTTTTACCTTCACCGTAAGGGGCCGAACCAGTATAACCCTCGTGTTCCTTGTCCCGTTTAACCCCTTCAAGCTTCCTAGCTGCGATGGCTCCACGACTAAGTCCTAGCTCGAGGACATCTGCCGTGACAATTCCACGACAGATATGGAACACGAAATACCAAAAAAATAGGTGTACTTGCTACTCATGGAGATGGGGAACCTCCTAAAACCCTCGATGCTCATTATGTGAAAGATATTATGTACTACTTTGATAATCCCGAGAAAACCCCATTCAATTATGTAATGGGAGACACGTTGGATCAACGTGAATACTTTAGGGATTATCACTTGACTCAAAAAGGGAAACTATTATGGGATCAAATTCATATGTTGAAGTGGTATGCTAGGCAACTATGCTTGAGATCTGATTATACTTGTTGCTCTAGGATGAAGTCTCCACACCTTCCCTTTTCATGCGAATTTAATGATAATGAAACCTTGGCTTCTTATGCTAGAGGTATATATGATTACTATGATGTGGAACAAATAGAAGAATTTGTTGCTTTTATGGGTGCTTATGAAATTGAATCTATGTTCAAAGATTTTGAAAATCTTTATGATGCTACTTATAGACCTGAAAATTTAGCTATCCTTAAATATTGCTATGCCAATTATGAATTCAATTCCGATATTGATGCATTTATTGAGAAAGTCTCCGCTGTCCAAGAAGAGACTAATATTTTGCAGGAGTCTATGGAAGAAGAAATTGATGAAACTGTGAGCTCATTGGATGAAAAAGATGATGAGGAGAGCGAAGAACAAAAGGAGGAAGAGCGGATTAGCTACCCGTGCCCACCTTCTAATGAGAGTAACTCTTCAACTCATACATTGTTTAATTTCCCTTCGTGCTTACCGAAGGATGATTGCTATGATGATTGTTATGATCCCGTTGATTCTCTTGAAATATCCCTTTTTGATGATGCTTACTATGCTTGTGGCCAAGATGCCAATATGAATTATGCTTATGGAGATGAACTTGCTATAGTTCCTTATATTAAACATGAAATTGTTGCTATTGCACCCACACATGATAGTCCTATTATCTTTTTGAACTCTCCCGACTACACTATATCGGAGAAGTTTACCCTTATTAAGGATTATATTGATGGGTTGCCTTTTACTACTACATATGATGATTTTGATGAGTATAATATGCATGTGCTTGCTGCTCCTACTTGCAATTATTATGAGGGAGGAACTACATCTCCACCTCTCTATGTTTCCAACACGATAAAATTGCAAGAAACTGTTTATACTATGCATTGGCCTTTACTATGTGTGCATGAATTGTTCTTTTATGGCATGTCGATGCATAGGGAAGAGAGTTAGACTTCGTCATTTCTTGATACATGTTGCTTTGTGCTCACCACTAAATGCAAAATCATTGCTAATTAAAATTGGCTTTGATATACCTTGGGATCCGGGTGGATTCACTACTTGAGCACTATATGCCTAGCTTAATGGCTTTAAAGAAAGCGCTGCCAGGGAGACAACCAGGAAGTTTTAGAGAGTCATTTATTTCTTTTGAGTGCTTTTATTTAGTTTAAAAACAAAAAAATAAAGAGGGGAACCCGAAACTTTTCAAAAAGAAAAGCGAAAGTGAGAAAGACGAGCATTGTTAAAGTGGGAGCTAGCCTTGAACTTTGTTCATGCTCACGGAAACCTTGTGAATCTTGATTACAGAAACTTTTCAACAAAAATAATTATCCCCTTGTACAATTCCATTGTATTATAAAAGTAATGTGCCAAGGTTTGCCTTTAGGATGTTTACAATGCTTGTTGGTTTGCACGGTCAAGGACAGAAACTTTGGCTATAGTGCGCGATTTTAGATTTTTACTGGAACATCAAATGGTTCTGATTCTTTTTGCACTGTCTTTCTATACAAATTGTTTATTTTTCCTAATTTGGCAGAATTTTTCAAGTATCATAAGTATGGTGAATATTCAGATTATTACAGACTGTTCTGTTTTAGACAGATTCTGTTTTTGATGCATAGTTTGCTTGTTTTGATGAAACTATCGATTTATATCAGTGGATTAAGCCATGAAAAATTTATATTACAGTAGACACAATGCAAAAACAAAATATGAATTGGTTTGCAACAGTACTTAGAGTAGTGATTTGCATTATTATACTAACGGATCTTACCGAGTTTTCTGTTGAAGTTTTGTGTGGATGAAGTGTTCGATGATCGAGAAGGTCTCGATGTGAGGAGAAGAAGGAGAGGCAAGAGCTCAAGCTTGGGGATGCCCAAGGCACCCCAAGTAAATATTCAAGGAGACTCAAGTGTCTAAGCTTGGGGATGCCCCGGAAGGCATCCCCTCTTTCTTCAACAAGTATCGGTATGTTTTCGGATTCGTTTCATTCATGCGATATGTGCAAATCTTGGAGCGTCTTTTGTATTAGTTTTCACTTTTCTTTTATGCACCATGCTGGTATGAGATAGTCCTTGGTTGATTTATATAATGCTCTTTGCACTTCACTTATATCTTTTGAGTATGGCTTTATAGAATGCTTCATGTGCTTCACTTATATCATTTGAAGTTTGGATTGCCTGTTTCTCTTCACATAGAAAACCGCCATTTGTAGAATGCTCTTTTGCTTCACTTATATTTGTTAGAGCGTGGGCATATCTTTTGTAGAAAGAATTAAACTCTCTTGTTTCACTTATATCTATTTAGAGAGATGACAGGAACTGGTCATTCACATGGTTAGTCAGAAAATCCTACATAAAACTTGTAGATCACTGAATATGATATGTTTGATTCCTTGCAATAGTTTTGCGATATAAAGATGGTGATATTAGAGTCATGCTAGTGGGTAGTTGTGGATTGTAGAAATACTTGTGTTGAGGTTTGTGATTCCCGTAGCATGCACGTATGGTGAGCCGTTATGTAACGAAGTCGGAGCATGAGGTATTTATTGATTATCTTCCTTATGAGTGGCGGTCGGGGACGAGCGATGGTCTTTTCCTACCAATCTATCCCCCTAGGGGCATGCGTAGTAGTACTTTGCTTCGAGGGCTAATAAACTTTTGCAATAAGTATATGAGTTCTTTATGACTAATGTTGAGTCCATGGATTATACGCACTCTCACCCTTCCATCATTGCTAGCCTCTTCGGTACCGTGCATTGCCCTTTCTCACCTCGAGAGTTGGTGCAAACTTCGCCGGTGCATCCAAACCCCGTGATATGATACGCTCTGTCACACATAAGCCTCATTATATCTTCCTCAAAACAGCTACCATACCTACCTATCATGGCATTTGCATAGCCATTCCGAGATATATTGCCATGCAACTTCCATCATCATCATATACATGACTTGAGCATTTATTGTCATATTGCGTTGCATGATCGTAAGATAGCTAGCATGATGTTTTCATGGCTTGTCCGTTTTTTGATGTCATTGCTACGCTAGATTATTGCACATCCCGGTACACCGCCGGAGGCATTCATATAGAGTCATATCTTTGTTCTAGTATCGAGTTGTAATATCGAGTTGTAAGTACATAAAAGTGTGATGATCATCATTATTAGAACATTGCCCCAGTGAGGAAAGTATGATGGAGACTATGATTCCCCCACAAGTCGGGATGAGACTCCAGACGAAAAAATAAAAAAAGAGAAAAAAACAAAAAAATTGAGAGAAAAAGAGAGAAGGGGCAATGTTACTATCCTTTTACCACACTTGTGCTTCAAAGTAGCACCAATTTCTTCATATAGAGAGTCTGTTGAGTTATCACTTTCATATACTAGTGGGAATTTTCATTATAGAACTTGGCTTGTATATTCCGATGATGGGCTTCCTCAAATGCCCGAGGTCTTCATGAGAAAGCAAGTTGGATGCACACCCACTTAGTTTCAGTTTGAGCTTTCATATACTTATAGCTCTAGTGCATCCGTTGCATGGCAATCCCTACCCCTCACATTGACATCAATTGATGGGCATCTCCATAGCCCATTGATTAGCCGCGTCGATGTGAGACTTTCTCCTTTTTGTCTTCTCCACACAACCTCCACCATCATATTCTATTCCACCTATAGTGCTATGTCCATGGCTCACGCTCATGTATTGCGTGAAAGTTCAAAAGGTTTGAGAACATCAAAAGTATGAAACAATTGCTTGGCTTGTCATCGGGGTTGTGCATGATATGAATATTTTCTGTGGTGAAGATGGAGCATAGCCAGACTATATGATTTTGTAGGGATAAATTTCTTTGGCCTTGTTATTTTGAAAAGACATGATTGCTTTATTAGTAGGCTTGAAGTATTATTGTTTTTATGTCAAATGATAGACTATTGCTTTGAATCACTCGAGTCTTAATATTCACGCCATGATTAGATACATGATCAAGATTATGCTAGGTAGCATTCCACATCAAAAAATATCTTTTTTATCATTTACCTACTCGAGGACGAGCAGGAATTAAGCTTGGGGATGCTGATACATCTCCGTCGTATCTATAATTTTTGATTGTTCCATGCCAATATTATACAACTTTCATATACTTTTTGGCAACTTTTTATACTATTTTTGGGACTAACATATTGATCCAGTGCCCAGTGCCAGTTCCTGTTTGTTGCATGTTTTATGTTTCGCAGAAACCTCATATCAAACGGAATCCAGACGGGATAAAAACGGACGGAGAATATTTTTGGAATATTTGGAGAATATGGGAAGAAGAATCAACGCGAGGCGGTGCCCGAGGGGGGCACGAGGCAGGGGGCGCGCCTGCCCCCCTCGTGGGCCCCCCGTAAGGTGGTTGCTGCTCTTCTTTGGCCGGAAGAAAGCTAATTTTTGGGGGAAAATCTAGAAGAAGGTTTCAATCCAATCGGAGTTACGGATCTCCATATATATACGAAACAGTGAAAGGGCAGAACACCAGAACGCAGAAACAGAGAGAGACAGAGAGACAGATCCAATCTCGGAGGGGCTCTCGCCCCTCCCATGCCATGGAGACCAAGGACCAGAGGGGAAACCCTTCTCCCATCTAGGGAGGAGGTCAAGGAAGAAGAAGAAGGAGGGGGGCTCTCTCTCCCTCGCTTCCGGTGGCCCCGGAGTGCCACCGGGGGCCATCATCATCACTGCAATCTTCACCAACAACTTCACCGCCATCATCACCAACTCTTCCCCCCTCTATGCAGCGGTGTAACCTCTCTCTTACCCGCTGTAATCTCTACTTAAACATGGTGCTCAACGCTATATATTATTTCCCAATGATGTATGGCTATCCTATGATGTTTGAGTAGATCTGTTTTGTCCTATGGGTTATTTGATGATCAAGATTGGTTTGAGTTGCATGTTTTATTATTGGTGTTGTCCTATGGTGCTCTCCGTGTCGCGCAAGCGTGAGGGATCCCTGCTGTAGGATTTGCAATATGTTTATGATTTGCTTATGGTGGGTGGCGTGAGTGACAGAAGCACATACCCGAGTAAGTAGGTTGTTTGCGTATGGGATAAAGGGGACTTGATACTCTAATGCTATGGTTGGGTTTTACCTTAATGATCTTTAGTAGTTGCGGACGCTTGCTAGAGTTCCAATCATAAGTGCATATGATCCAAGTAGAGAAAGTATGTTAGCTTATGCCTCTCCCTCAAATAAAATTGCAATAGTGATTACCGGTCTAGTTATCGATTGCCTAGGGACAAATAACTTTCTCGTGACAAAAAGCTCTCTACTAAAACTAACTTAGTTAAGTCTTCATCTAAACAGCCCCTAGTTTTTATTCACGTGCTCTTTATATTCTTGCAAACTTATCCAACAACACCTACAAAGTACTTCTAGTTTCATCCTTGTTCTAGGTAAAGCGAACGTTAAGCGTGCGTAGAGTTGTATCGGTGGTCGATAGAACTTGAGGGAATATTTGTTCTACCTTTAGCTCCTCTTTGGGTTCGACACTCTTACTTGTCGAAAGAGGCTACAATTGATCCCCTATACTTGTGGGTTATGAACCTCTCCAAGCCGTTCTCGTAGAGCGTCTTCAGCGCCACACGGGACCTCTCCTCGAGGAGCGAGAAAGCCACACGGTCTTCAGCCAGGACCTTCGCCCTGGCGTCAAGATCGACCTTCTTCGCCTCCACCTCCCGCTCCAGCTCCTCCAGCCAGCTGTGCTCCGCGGCCTGCGCCTTCGCCTACTCCCCCAGCTCGGCGTCGCGGCCCTTGATGGCGTCCTCCCGAGCCCCCATCTCCTCCTCCCTCGCCTGGCGACCACGTGCTTCTTCTGCGTGATGGTCATGCAGGCTCTTCGGCTCGTCCTCCAGCTCTCGGCAGCGGTCGCGGGCGGCCTTGGCGTCCTTCAGCACCGCCTCGCGATCGGCTGTAGCTTTGGCGGCGGCCTGCTTCTCCTTCTCGAAGGCCGTTGCGGCCTGGCTCCAGGCACCCGGCTACCAGGCGCGGGTCCGCGCCTAGGAGATCTTCCCGCAACTGGGCCATCTCCGAAAGAACGCGCTCCAAGGCGGCAGAGGAAGCAGAAGAACCTGGGGCCAGGGGCGCAGCGGGAGGAGGGAGCGGCGTTGTCACCAGAGCCTGGGTGTTCAAAGGCTCCTGAGCCTTTGGGACCCCATCAGTCGAGCCGGGCACCGACACTTCTGGAGCCAGTGGGGCCACAGGGGCTGACTCCTCCCGACGATGCTCCTCTTGGCCTCGCGAGGGCGACCGGGCTGGGGAGGCGCGAGTGCTGTCGTCTCCTTTCTCCGCAGAGGGGGGCACAGCCACTGTATCCTCCTTTATTTTCTTTGCCGAAGGCATCGGCCTGATCAACCAAGGGTGAATGTCAGAAAATAGCAAGTACAATCAGGAACAAGACGAAGCTCGAAGCACTTACTGATCCACCGCGACATAGTCCACCTTCCACTTGGGGAGCCTGAAACCCGAACTTCGGAGCCTAAGGAGAGGGCACACGGGCTCCGGGAGTAGAAGACGGCGCAGCAAGAGGGCCGGAGGCAGCTCCACGCGGCGTCAAGGCGGAGGCAGCTTCCCGGGAAACCAGCGACGACCTGCCCCTTGTCGGGATGACGGGCAGCTCCCCCTCCTCCTGGCAGGCGTCGATCTCGGCGTCGTTTGGCAGGGCGCGGAGGATGTCGGCCTTGCTCAAGGGGGAAGTCTCCCCCATCCCCTCGGGGGTCGCCTCCGAGTCCACCTCCTCTTCTTCCTCCCCACGGGACTCGTCAGAAGACAGCTCCACCGGCTTCGGCGCCGCAGGGGCTCCGGAGGGCACCGGCGGCACCAGCCCGCGCACGTCAAAAGTTGGCCGGGCGGCCACGATCTGCTCCCAGTCCGTACGGCGGAACAATGGAACGAAAGCGCTCGGTGGGTACTCTTGGTTGTCCCCGACCAAGAGGCGCAAAACTGCAGACAGCTCACCATCAGGTAGGGCCTTCGGGCTCAGGCGAATCTTGTCTTCTTCATCTGCAAGCCTCCACAAGGGGCGCGCACATGCCTGAAGAGGAGCGACGCGCAGCATCAAAAATTCCCTCAGGAGCATGGCCCCTGTCACCTTCGCCGCCTTCGCGTTGCCCGGCTTCAGGTCGGCCTGCATCTGCACCAACACCGACGACGCCTGCTCGTCGGTGAGCTCGGCACGAGACCACCCCTTGTCAGACTAGGGCGCCTCCGTCGCTAGCGCCAAGCATGGGTGGACGCACTTGGCGCCAATCATGACCCATTTGGCCCTAAGGTTGTCGACCTTCTTCCCAGTGCTCGAGATCGAGTTGGCCTTGCCGGCCGTAATAAAATTGGCGCACCCGGAGATGTGGCCATCGCTGACACGGAGGAAGAAGAAGTGGCAAAGCAGAGCCATGGACGACATCACGCCCAAATATGCCTCACAATAGTAGGCGAAGATGGACAGAAGAAGGATGGAGTTGGGATGAAGATGCAGCGCCTGCAGCCTGTAATGGCCGAGGACTTCATAGAAGAAGTCAGAGAAAGGAGGAACCAACCCCGCGGCGATACTGCTCGTGAAGAAGGGGAAGAAGGTGCTTCCCTCAGGCTCCGGCACGTCGGAGGCAACCCGGAGCTCCGTCTTCCCCCTCTCGTTGCTCCCCCCCCCCCGCCATCAGCACGCGCGTGGCGGCTAGGCTCTTCTCTGTGACGTTGGGCGCATCAAGAGCTGGTTCGTACCAAGCTGGCGACGAGGAGGGCTTGACCTTGCACGGCACCATTGGTCACAGATGCAGAGCAAGGTTGGAGCAGATCTGGAGGTTTTGGCAGCAAGGAGCGAGAAAGGGGATCTGGAGCAAGGCGAAGGGGAGCAGTGAAGGCAAGCGCTGTTCGCGCCAGCCTTTTGTCAAGTCGGGCAGTTGCCGAGATAGCATGGGGAAGCGGAGACACTCACGTCCAATCAACCGCCACGCGTCGACCAAGGCCGCAGGCTTTTGGGGCCCGCGGCGCTCCGCACTTGACCTTTGATTTCGCCTCGAAGCCAAGACCGAGCGCGCCTTGGGCCCGGGGGCTACTGTCGGCGTTCTGGGAACGGGGGTCCCCAGACTTGCCTGCCTGCGGCCCACGGCGTGGCTCTGCGCGTTGATACGTCTCCAACGTATCTATAATTTTTGATTGCTCCATGCTATATTATCTTCTGTTTTGGACATTATTGGGCTTTATTATACACTTTTATATTATTTTTGGGACTAACCTATTAACCGGAGGCCCAGCCCAGAATTGCTGTTTTTTGCCTATTTCAGAGTTTCGCAGAAAAAGAATATCAAACGGAGTCCAAACGGAATGAAACCTTCGGGGACGTGATTTTCGGAACGAACGTGATCCAGAGGACTTGGACCCTACGTCAAGAAAGCTACCAGGAAGCCACGAGGTAGGGGGGCGCGCCTACCCCCTGGGCGCGCCCTCCACCCTCGTGGGCCCCATGTTGCTCCACCGACGTACTCCTTCCTCCTATATATACCTACGTACCCCCAAACGATCAGATACGGAGCCAAAAACCTAATTCCACTGCCGCAACCTTCTGTACCTGTGAGATCCCATCTTGGGGCCTGTTCCGGAGCTCCGCCGGAAGGGGCATCGATCACGGAGGGCTTCTACATCAATACCATAGCCTCTCCGATGAAGTGTGAGTAGTTTACCTCAGACCTTCGGGTCCATAGTTATTAGCTAGATGGCTTCCTCTCTCTTTTTGGATCTCAATACAATGTTCTCCCCCTCTCTTGTGGAGATCTATTCGATGTAATCTTCCTTTGCGGTGTGTTTGTTGAGGCTGAAGAATTGTGGGTTTATGATCAAGTTTATCTATGAAAAATATTTGAATCTTCTGAATTCTTTTATGTATGATTGGTTATCTTTGCAAGTCTCTTTGAATTATCAGTTTGGTTTGGCCTACTAGATTGGTCTTTCTTGCAATGGGAGAAGTGCTTAGATTTGGGTTCAATCTTGCGGTGTCCTTTCCCAGTGACAGTAGGGGCAGCAAGGCACGTAGAGTATTGTTGCCATCGAGGATAACAAGATGGGGTTTATACCATATTGCAAGAGTTTATCCCTCTACATCATGTCATCTTGCTTAAAGCGTTACTCTGTTCTTATGAACTTAATACTCTAGATGCATGCTGGATAGCGGTCGATGTGTGGAGTAATAGTAGTAGATGCAGGCAGGAGTCGGTCTACTTGTTTCGGACGTGATGCCTATATACATGATCATGCCTAGATATTCTCATAACTATGCTCAATTCTGTCAATTGCTCAATAGTAATTTGTTCACCCATCGTAAATACTTATGCTCTCGAGAGAAGCCACTAGTGAAACCTATGGCCCCCGGGTCTATTTTCCATCATATTAATCTTCCAACACTTAGTTATTTTCGTTGCCTTTTATTTTACTTTGCATCTTTATCACAAAAATACCAAAAATATTATCTTATCATATCTATCAGATCTCACTCTTGTAAGTGACCGTGTAGGGATTGACAACCCCTTTATCGCGTTGGTTGCGAGGATTTATTTGTTTGTGTAGGTGCGAGGGACTCGTGTGTAGCCTCCTACTGGATTGATACCTTGGTTCTCAAAAACTGAGGGAAATACTTACGCTACTTTGCTGCATCACCCTTTCCTCTTGAAGGGAAAACCAACGCAGTGCTCAAGAGGTAGCAAGAAGGATTTCTGGCGCCGTTGCCGGGGAGGTCTACGCAAAAGTCAACATACCAAGTACCCATCACAAACCCTTATCTCCCGCATTACATTATTCGCCATTTGCCTCTCGTTTTCCTCTCCCCCACTTCACCCTTGCCGTTTTATTCGCCCTCTCTTTTTCGTTCGCCTCTTTTTCGCTTGCTTCTTGTTTGCTCGTGTGTTGGATTGCTTGCTTGTCACGATGGCTCAAGATAATACCAAATTATGTGACTTTACCAATACCAACAATAATGATTTCCTTAGCACTCCGATTGCTCCTCTTACCGATACTGAATCTTGTGAAATCAATGCTGCTTTGTTGAATCTTGTCATGAAAGATCAATTCGCCGGCCTTCCTAGTGAAGATGCCGCTACTCATCTAAATAGCTTCGTTGACTTGTGTGATATGCAAAAGAAGAAAGATGTTGACAATGATATTGTTAAATTGAAGCTATTTCCTTTTTCGCTTAGAGATCATGCTAAAGCTTGGTTTTCGTCTTTGCCTAAAAATAGTATTGATTCTTGGAATAAGTGCAAAGATGCTTTTATCTCTAAGTATTTTCCTCCCGCTAAGATTATCCCTCTTAGAAACGATATTATGAATTTTAAGCAACTTGATCATGAACATGTTGCACAAGCTTGGGAGAGGATGAAATTAATGATACGTAATTGCCCCATGCATGGTTTGAATTTGTGGATGATTATACAAAAAATTTATGCCGGATTGAATTTTGCTTCTAGAAATCTTTTAGATTCAGCCGCGGGAGGCACTTTTATGGAAATCACTTTAGGAGAAGCTACTAAACTCCTAGATAATATTATGGTTAATTATTCTCAATGGCACACTGAAAGATCTACTAATAAAAAAGTGCATGCGATAGAAGAAATTAGTGTTTTGAGTGGAAAGATGGATGAACTTATGAAATTATTTGCTACTAAGAGTGTTTCTTCTGATCCTAATGATATGCTTTTGTCTACTTTGATTGAGAATAATAATGAATCTTTGGATGTAAATTTTGTTGGTAGGAATAATTTTGGTAACAACGCGTATAGAGGAAACTTTAATCCTAGGCCTTATCCTAGTAATTCCTCTAATAATTATGGTAATTGCTACAACAATTCTTATGGAAATTTTAAAAAGATGCCCTCTGAATTTGAGACTAGTGTTAAGGAATTTATGAATTCGCAAAAGAATTTCAATTCTTTGCTTGAAGAAAAATTGCTTAAAGTTGATGAATTGGCTAGGAACGTTGATAGAATTTCTCCTGATGTTGATTCCTTGAAACTTAGATCTATTCCACCTAAGCATGATATCAATGAGTCTCTCAAAGCCATGAGAATTTCCATTGATGAGTGCAAAGAAAGAACCGCTAGGATGCGTGCTAAGAAAGATTGCTTTATAAAAGCGTGTTCTTTTATTTTTTATGAAAACAAAGATGAAGATCTCAAAGTTATTGATGTGTCCCCTATTAAATCTTTGTTTTGCAATATAAATATTGATAATGATGGGACTTAATATGATCCACCTTTACCTAAAAGGCGTTCCAGAAATTCGGAGTTTTTAGATCTTGATGCTAAAATTGATAAAAGTGGGATTGAAGAGATCAAAACATTAGATATTAATGAACCCACTATTTTGGATTTCAAGGAATTTAATTATGATAGCTGCTCTTTGATAGATTGTATTTCCTTGTTGCAATCCGCGCTAAATTCTCCTCATGGTTATAGTCAAAATAAAGCCTTTACTAAACATATCGTTGATGCTTTGATGCAATCTTATGAAGAAAAACTTGAGTTGGAAGTTTCTATCCCTAGAAAACTTTATGATGAGTGGGAAACTACTATTAAAATTAAAATTAAAGATCATGAATGCTATGCTTTGTGCGATTTGGGTGCTAGTGTTTCCACGATTCCAAAAACTTTGTGTGATTTGCTAGGTTTCCGTGATTTTGATGATTGCTCTTTAAACTTGCACCTTGCAGATTCCACTATTAAGAAACCTATGGGAAGAATTAATAATGTTCTTATTGTTGCAAATAGGAACTATGTGCCCGTAGATTTTATCGTTCTTGACATAGATTGCAATCCTTCATGTCCTATTATTCTTGGTAGACCTTTCCTTAGAACGATTGGTGCAATCATTGATATGAAGGAAGGGAATATTAGATTCCAATTTCCATTAAAAAAAGGCATGGAACACTTCCCTAGGAAGAAAACAAAATTACCATATGAATCTATTTTGAGAGCCACTTATGGATTGCCTACTAAAGATGACAATACCTAGATCTATCCTTGCTTTTATGCCTAGCTAAGGGCATTAAACGATAGCGCTTGTTGGGAGGCAACCCAATTTTATTTTTAGTTTTTTGCTTTTTGCTTCTGTTTAGGAATAAATATTTGTTCTAGCCTCTGGTTAGATGTGTTTTTATGTTTTAATTAGTGTTTGTGCCAAGTTAAACCTATAGGATCTTCTTGGATGATAGATATTTGATCTTGCAGAAAATTCCAGAACTTTCTGTTCACGAAAATAATTGTTAAAAATCACCAGAACGTGATAAAATATTGATTCAAATTGCTGCTGATCAATAAACAAATTTTCTAGGTCTTCCTATTTTGGCTGATTTTTTGGAGTTCTAGAAGTTTGCGTTAGTTACAGATTACTACAGACTGTTCTATTTTTGACAGATTCTGTTTTTCGTGTGTTGTTTGCTTATCTTGATGAATCTATGGCTAGTAAAAGAGTTTATAAACCATATGGAAGTTGGAATACAGTAGGTTTAACACCAATATAGATAAATAATGAGTTCATTACAGTACCTTGGAGTGGTCTTTTGTTTTCTTTCGCTAACGGAGCTCACGAGATTTTCTGCTGAGTTTTGTGTTGTGAAGTTTTCAAGTTTTGGGTGAAAGAATTGATGGATTATTTAACAAGGAGTGGCAAGAGCCTAAGCTTGGGGATGCCCATGGCACCCCAAGATAATCTAAGGACACCAAAAAGCCAAAGCTTGGGGATGCCCCGGAAGGCATCCCCTCTTTCGTCTACTTCCATCGGTAACTTTACTTGGAACTATATTTTTATTCACCACATGATATGAGTTTTGCTTGGAGCGTCTTGTATGATTTGAGTCTTTGCTTTTTAGTTTACCACAATCATCTTTGCTGTACACACCTTTTGAGAGAGACACACATGATTCGGAAATTATTAGAATACTCTATGTGCTTCACTTATATGTTTTGAGTTATGTAGTTTTTGCTCTAGTACTTCACTTATATCTTTTAGAGCATGGTGGTGGATTTGTTTTATAGAAACTATTGATCTCTCATGCTTCACTTAGATTATTTTGAGAGTCTTAAATAGCATGGTAATTTGCTTAAATAATCCTAATATGCTAGGTATTCGAGATTAGTAAAAACTTTCTTATGAGTGCGTTGAATACTAAGAGAAGTTTGATGCTTGATGATTGTTTTGAGACATGGAGGTAGTAATATTAAAGTTGTGCTAGTTGAGTAGTTGTGAATTTGAGAAATACTTGTGTTGAAGTTTGCAAGTCCCGTAGCATGCACGTATGGTAAACGTTATGTAACAAATTTGAAACATGAGGTGTTCTTTGATTGTCCTCCTTATGAGTGGCGGCCGGGGACGAGCGATAGTCTTTTCCTACCAATCTATCCCCCTAGAAGCATGCGCGTAGTGCTTGGTTTTTGATGACTTGTAGATTTTTGCAATAAGTATGTGAGTTCTTTATGACTAATGTTGAGTCCATGGATTATACGCACTCTCACCTTTCCACCATTGCTAGCCTCTTCGGTACTGTGCATTGCCCTTTCTCACATTGAGAGTTGGTGCAAACTTCGCCGGTGCATCCAAACCCCGTGATATGATACGCTCTTTCACACATAAACCTCCTTATATCTTCCTCAAAACAGCCACCATACCGAGATATATTGCCATGCAACTTTCCACCATTCCGTTTATCATGACACGTTCATCATTGTCATATTGCTTTGCATGATCATGTAGTTGACATAGTATTTGTGGCAAAGCCACCGTTCATAATTTTTTCATACATGTCACTCTTGGTTCATTGCATATCCCGGTACACCGCCGGAGGCATTCATAGAGAGTCATACTTTGTTCTAGTATCGAGTTGTAATCATTGAGTTGTAAATAAATAGAAGTGTGATGATCATCATTGTCTAGAGCATTGTCCCAAGTGAGGAATAAAAAAAAAGAGAAAGGCCATAAAAAAAAGAGAAGGCCCAAAAAAATGAGGGAAAAAGAGAGAAGGGACAATGTTACTATCCTTTTACCACACTTGTGCTTCAAAGTAGCACCATAACCTTCATGATAGAGAGTCTCTTGTTTTGTCACTTTCATATACTAGTGGGAATTTTTCATTATAGAACTTGGCTTGTATATTCCAACAATGGGCCTCCTCAAGTGCCCTAGGTCTTCATGAGCAAGCAAGTTGGATGCACGCCCACTTAGTTTATTTTGTTGAGCTTTCATATATTTATAGCTCTAGTGCATCCGTTGCATGGCAATCTCTACTCCTTGCATTAACATCAATCGATGGGCATCTCCATAGCTCATTGATTAGCCTCGTTGATGTGAGATTTTCTCCCTTTTTGTCTTCTCCACATAACCCCCATCATCATATTCTATTCCACCCATAGTGCTATGTCCATGGCTCACGCTCATGTATTGCGTGAAGGTTGAAAAAGTTTGAGATTACTAAAGTATGAAACAATTGCTTGGCTTGTCATCGGGGTTGTGCATGATGAAAGCATTCTTGTGTGACGAAAATGGAGCATGACTAAACTATATGATTTTGTAGGGATGAACTTTCTTTGGCCATGTTATTTTGAGAGGACATAATTGCTTAGTTAGTATGCTTGAAGTATTAATATTTTTATGTCAATATTGAACTTTTATCTTGAATCTTTCGGATCTGAATATTCATACCACAATTAAGAAGAATTACATTGAAATTATGCCAAGTAGCATTCCACATCAAAAATTCTGTTTTTATCATTTACCTACTCGAGGACGAGCAGGAATTAAGCTTGGGGATGCTTGATACGTCTCCAACATATCTATAATTTTTGATTGCCCCATGCTATATTATCTTCTGTTTTGGACATTATTGGGCTTTATTATACACTTTTATATTATTTTTGGGACTAACCTATTAACCGGAGGCCCAGCCCAGAATTGCTATTTTTTGCCTATTTCAGAGTTTCGCAGAAAAAGAATATCAAACGGAGTCCAAACGGAATGAAACCTTCGGGAACGTGATTTTCGGAACGAACGTGATCCAGAGGACTTGGACCCTACGTCAAGAAAGCTACCAGGAAGCCACGAGGTGGGGGGGCGCGCCTACCCCCTGGGCGCGCCCTCCACCCTCGTGGGCCCCACGTTGCTCCACCGACGTACTCCTTCCTCCTATATATACCTACGTACCCCAAAACGATCAGATACGGAGCCAAAAACCTAATTCCATCGCCGCAACCTTCTATACCCGTGAGATCCCATCTTGGGGCCTGTTCTGGAGCTCCGCCGGAAGGGGCATCGATCATGGAGGGCTTCTACATCAACACCATAGCCTCTCCGATGAAGTGTGAGTAGTTTACCTCAGACCTTCGGGTCCATAGTTATTAGCTAGATGGCTTCCTCTCTCTTTTTGGATCTCAATACAATGTTCTCCCCCTCTCTTGTGGAGATCTATTCGATGTAATCTTCTTTTGCGGTGTGTTTGTTGAGACCGATGAATTGTGGTTTATGATCAAGTTTATCTATGAACAATATTTGAATCTTCTGAATTATTTTATGTATGATTGGTTATCTTTGCAAGTCTCTTCAAATTATCAGTTTGGTTTGGCCTACTAGATTGGTCTTTCTTGCAATGGGAGAAGTGCTTAGCTTTGGGTTCAATCTTGCGGTGTCCTTTCCCAGTGACAGTAGGGGCAGCAAGGCACGTATAGTATTGTTGCCATCGAGGATAACAAGATGGGGTTTATATCATATTGCATGAGTTTATCCCTCTACATCATGTCATCTTGCTTAAAGAGTTACTCTATTCTTATGAACTTAATACTCTAGATGCATGCTGGATAGCGGTCGATGTGTAGAGTAATAGTAGTAGATGCAGGCAGGAGTCGGTCTACTTGTTTCGGACGTGATGCCTATATACATGATCATGCCTAGATATTCTCATAACTATGCTCAATTCTGTCAATTGCTCAACAGTAATTTGTTCACCCACCGTAAATACTTATGCTCTCGAGAGAAGCCACTAGTGAAACCTATGGCCCCCGGTTCTATTTTCCATCACATTAATCTTCCAACACTTAGTTATTTTTGTTGCCTTTTATTTTACTTTGCATCTTTATCACAAAAATACCAAAAATATTATCTTATCATATCTATCAGATCTCACTCTCGTAAGTGACCGTGTAGGGATTGACAGCCCCTTATCGCGTTGGTTGCGAGGATTTATTTGTTTGTGTAGGTGCGAGGGACTCGTGTGTAGCCTCCTACTGGATTGATACCTTGGTTCTCAAAAACTGAGGGAAATACTTACGCTACTTTGCTACATCACCCTTTCCTCTTCAAGGGAAAACCAATGCAGTGTTCAAGAGGTAGCACGCGTGGGCCCGTATGACCCATCATCATCAACAAGGCATTCAAGACCCTCGCGAGGGGCCAAGCCTCGCGAGGCGGACGACACAAGACCTCCTCAGGAGCGGCCTCACCAGGTTGGCTCGCGAGGAGCGGAGAGATCAAGGCAGGGCAAACCTCGCGAGGTTCTCGTGACGTGAGCCATGACGATCGAGACTAGGCGGGCGTCAGCGCGTGCAGTGTCCTTGTTTCCCCTTTGGTGCTAAGGAAGCAAGCGCAGTCGCGGAGTACCGAGGCATCAAGCAAAGGTTTCCATATCAGTGCAACGAGACCAAGACCAGCAGGACGGCAAGACGGGGGTCACCATGGAGCCCAAGGCAGCGTCACCACCAGAGCCTTTTGCAGGCGAAGACTACTTTTGTCAGGATAAGCTGTACTAGTTGTCCCCTTTCAAATTGGCCGTTGTTGGCTCCCTTCACGCTCAATATTTGGGAAGAGGACCAAGGACAATATAAGTAGAACTAGCCACCACAGTAGGGGGCATCTGATCTTTAGCCAATCCTTAGCCACACACCGAGCATAAGAACACCTCAACCTCAGGAGGCTGTTCTTCCCCTTGTACTGTTCAGCCCAAGAGGCAATCCACCACCACCACACTAGAGTAGGGTATTACACCACAACGGTGGCCCGAACCAGTATAAATCTTGTGTCTTTGTGTTGTGAGTTCATCGAGTTCATCCGCGAGATCTTAGCAAACCTAGGGCGTGGATCGGTAGGGAGGAAAGAACTTCGCGCGCACCCTAGAGTTCGAATCTTAAGGGTTTTGCCGGAACCCGTGATCCGACAATAGTTTAGCAGTGTCTCTGACTCTTTATACATTTTGAGTCCCATGTTTTGAGCATTAGATATCTCCTTGGATACAATGAAATTTATGCTTCACAGGAGGAACTGCACAAAATAAATGAAGAACACTTAAGTTTCTTATCTTTGTAAGAAGAGCTAATTCTAACGAGAACTTGCTAAGGGCATTCAATCAATTCAGTTTATGAAAGATTTTGTCCATTGGAGCTTGTTATGCCAGCTAAACCATGCTGACCTTCCCCAATCAACATATGCATTCGCGTTCTCTACTCACATAACAGAAATATGTATGATTCTCACATTTGTCATAATTCTTTATCCCCGTTAGAAGTGGGCAGGGATCAAATGAGAAATGAATAGAACCTTGAAGAACAACATCAAATATACCTTCCTCATTCTCAGGTAATTAAAAATAAAATCAATGGATAAAAGGAGACACGGAGGCTTCGATGGTTGTGTTTTTTTCCTAGTGGAGCTAAGTATGGAAGGGGATCGGTGGAAGAAATAAATCGAAGAGGGAGATGATCTGTTTGGAAGGTGATCTCATGTATATGGTATTATTTCTGAATTCTTAATTACCAAATATTTGAAGGAAATATGCCCTAGAGGCAATAATAAAGTTATTATTTATTTCCTTATTTCATGATAAATGTTTATTATTCATGCTAGAATTGTATTAACCGGAAACATAATACATGTGTGAATACATAGACAAACAGAGTGTCACTAGTATGCCTCTACTTGACTAGCTCGTTGATCAAAGATGGTTAAGTTTCCTAACCATAGACATGAGTTGTCATTTGATAAACGGGATCACATCATTAGGAGAATGATGTGATTGACTTGACCCATTCCGTTAGCTTAGCACTTGATCGTTTTAGTTTACTGCTATTGCTTTCTCCATGACTTATACATGTTCCTATGACTTTGAGATTATGCAACTCCCGATTACCGGAGGAACACTTTGTGTGCTACCAAACGTCACAACGTAACTGGGTGATTATAAAGGTTCTCTACAGGTGTCTACGATGGTACTTGTTGAGTTGGCATAGATCGAGACTAGGATTTGTCACTCCGATTGTCGGAGAGGTATCTCTGGGCCCTCTCGGTAATGCACATCACTATAAGCCTTGCAAGCATTGTGACTAATGAGTTAGTTGCGGGATGATGCATTACGGAACGAGTAAAGAGACTTGCTGGTAACGAGATTGAGCTAGGTATTGAGATACCGACGATCGAATCTCGGGCAAGTAACATACCGATGACAAAGGGAACAACGTATGTAGTTATGCGGTTTGACCGATAAAGATCTTCGTAGAATATGTAGGGACCAATATGAGCATCCAGGTTCCGCTATTGGTTATTGACCGGAGACGTGTCTCGGTCATGTCTACATAGTTCTCGAACCCGTAGGGTCCGCACGCTTAACGTTCGGTGACGATCGGTATTATGAGTTTATGTGTTTTGATGTACCGAAGATAGTTCGGAGTCCCGGATATGATCACGGACATGACGAGCAGTCTCGAAATGGTCGAGACATAAAGATTGATATATTGGACGACTATATTCGGACACAGGAAGTGTTCCGGGTGGTTTTGGAAAAAACCGAAGTGCTGTAGGGGTTACCGGAACCCCCCGGGGAAGTATTGGGCCTTAGTGGGCCTTAGGTGAGAGAGAGGGCAGCAGCCCAGGAGGTCGCGCCCCCCAAGGGGAGTCCGAATTGGACTAGGGGAGGGGGGCGCGGCCCCTCTTTCCCTCTCCCTCTCCCTCTCTTTCCTTCCCCCTTCCCTCTTCCTAGTTGGACTAGGAAAGGGGAGTCCTACTCCTACTAGGAGGAGGACTCCCCCCTCCTGGCGCGCCCCAAGGGCCGGCCGGCCTTCCCCCTTGCTCCTTTATATATGGGGGCAGGGGGCACCCTAGAACACACAAGTTGATTGTTCCAAGCCGTGTGCGGTGCCCCCCTCCACCATATTCCACCTTGGTCATATCGTAGCGGTGCTTAGGCGAAGCCCTGCGTCCGTAACTTCATCATCACCGTCATCACGCCGTCGTGCTGACGAAGCTCTCCCTCGAAGCTCTACTGGATCGTGAGTTCATGGGACGTCGCCGAGCTGAACGTGTGAAGTCCGCGGAGGTGTCGTACCTTTGGTGCTAGGATCGGTCGATCGTGAAGACGTACGACTACATCAACCGTTGTCATAACACTTCCGCTTACGGTCTACGAGGGTATGTAGACAACACTCTCCCCTCTCGTTGCTATGCATCACCATGATCTTGCGTGTGCGTAGGATTTCTTTTGAAATTACTACGTTTCCCAACAGTGGCATCCGAGCCAGGTTTATGCGTAGATGTTATATGCATGAGTAGAACACAAGTGAGTTGTGGGCGATACTAGTCATACTGCTTACCAGCATGTCATACTTTGATTCGGCGGTATTGTTGGATGAAGCGGCCCGGACCGACATTATATGTACGCTTACGCGACACTGGTTCTACCGACGTGCTTCGCACACAGGTGGCTGGCAGGTGTCAGTTTCTTCAACTTTAGTTGAATCGAGTGTGGCTACGCCCGGTCCTTGTGAAGGTTAAAACAACACTAACTTGACGAAATATCGTTGTGGTTTTGATGCGTAGGTAAGAACGGTTCTTGCTCAGCCCGTAGCAGCCACGTAAAACTTGCAACAACAAAGTAGAGGACGTCTAACTTGTTTCTGCAGGGCATGTTGTGATGTGATATGGTCAAGGCATGATGCTATATTTTATTGTATGAGATGATCATGTTTTGTAACGGAGTTATCGGCAACTGGTAGGAGCCATATGGTTGTCGCTTTATTGTATGCAATGCAATCGCCCTGTAATTGCTTTACTTTATCACTAAGCGGTATTGATAGTCGTAGTAGCAATAGTTGGCGAGACGACAACGATGCTTCGATGGAGATCAAGGTGTCAAGCCGGTGACGTTGGTGATCATGACGGTGCTTTGGACATGGAGATCAAAGGCACAAGATGATGATGGCCATATCATATCACTTATATTGATTGCATGTGATGTTTATCCTTTATGCATCTTATGCTGCTTTGATTGACGGTAGCATTATAAGATGATCTCTCACTAAATTTCAAGGTACAGGTGTTCTCCCTGAGTATGCACCGTTGCCAAAGTTCGTCGTGCCGAGACACCACGTGATGATCGGGTGTGATAAGCTCTACGTTCACATACAACGGGTGCAAGCCAGTTTTGCACACACAGAAATACTCGGGTTAAACTTGACGAGCCTAGCATATGCAGATATGGCCTCGGAACACTGAGACCGAAAGGTCGAGCGTGAATCATATAGTAGATATGATCAACATAGTGATGTTCACCATTGAAAACTACTCCATTTCACGTGATGATCGGACACGGTTTAGTTGATTTGGATCACGTGATCACTTAGATGATTAGAGGGATGTCTATCTAAGTAGGAGTTCTTAAGTAATATGATTAATTGAACTTTAATTTATCATGAACTTAGTACCTCATAGTATTTTGCTTGTCTATGTTGTTGCAGATAGATGGCCCGTGCTGTTGTTCCGTTGAATTTTAATGCGTTCCTTGAGAAAGCTAAGTTGAAAGATGATGGTAGCAATTACACGGACTGGGTCCGTAACTTGAGGATTATCCTCATTGCTGCACAGAAGAATTACGTCCTGGAAGCACCGCTATGTGTACCACCCGCGCCGGCAACTGTAGACATTGTGAATGCCTGGCAGCCGCGTGTTGATGACTACTCGATAGTTCAGTGTGCCATGCTTTACGGCTTAGAACCGGGACTTCAACGACGTTTTGAATGTCATGGAGCATATGAGATGTTCCAGGAGTTAAAGTTAATATTTCAAGCAAATGCCCGGATTGAGCGATATGAGGTCTCCAATAAGTTCTACAGCTGTAAGATGGAGGAGAATAGTTCTGTCAGTGAACATATACTCAAAATGTCTGGGTATAATAATCACTTGATTCAACTGGGAGTTAATCTTCCGGATGATAGTGTCATTGATAGAATTCTTCAATCACTGCCACCAAGCTACAAGAGCTTTGTGATGAACTATAATATGCAAGGGATGGATAAGACAATTCCCAAGCTCTTCGTGATGCTAAAGGCTGCGGAGGTAGAAATCAAAAAGGAGCATCAAGTGTTGATGGTCAACAAGACCACCAGCTTCAAGAAAAAGGGTAAACGGAAGAAGAAGGGGAACTTCAAGAAGAACGGCAAACAAGTTGCTGCTGAGGAGAAGAAACCCAAGTCTGGACCTAAGCCTGAGACTGAGTGCTTCTACTGCAAAGGGACTGGCCACTGGAAGCGGAACTGCCCCAAGTATTTGGCGGATAAGAAGGATGGCAAGGTGAACAAAGATATATGTGATATACATGTTATTGATGTGTACCTTACTAAAGCTCGCAGTAGCACCTGGGTATTTGATACTGGTTCTGTTGCTAATATTTGCAACTCGAAACAGGGACTCCGGATTAAGCGAAGATTGGCTAAGGACAAGGTGACGATGCGCGTGAAAAATGTTTCCAAAGTCGATGTGATCGTCGTCGGCACGCTACCTCCACATCTACTTTTGGGGTTAGTTTTAGACCTAAATAATTGTTATTTGGTGCCAGCGTTGAGCATGAACATTATATCTGGATCTTGTTTGATGCGAGATGGTTATTCATTTAAATCTGAGAATAATGGTTGTTCTATTTATATGAGTAATATCTTTTATGGTCATGCACCCTTAAAGAGTGGTCTATTTTTGTTGAAACTCGATAGTAGTAATACACATTTTCATAATGTTGAAGCCAAAGGATGCAGAGTTGATAATGATAGTGCAACTTATTTGTGGCACTGCCGTTTGGGTCATATTGGTGTAAAGAGCATGAAGAAACTCCATACTGATGGACTTTTGGAATCACTTGATTATGAATCACTTGGTACTTGCGAACCATGCCTCATGGGTAAGATGACTAAAATGTCGTTCTCTGGAACAATGGAGCGAGCAACAGATTTATTAGAAATCATACATACTGATGTATGTGGTCCGATGAATATTGAGGATCGCGGCGGGTATCGTTATTTTCTCACCTTCACAGATGATTTGAGCAGATATGGGTATATCTACTTAATGAAACATAAGTCTGAAACATTTGAAAAGTTCAAAGAATTTCAGAGTGAAGTGGAAAATCATCGTAACAAGAAAATAAAGTTTCTACGATCTGATCGTGGAGGAGAATATTTGAGTTACGAGTTTGGTCTTC
Source organism: Triticum aestivum (assembly GCF_018294505.1). NCBI lineage: Eukaryota > Viridiplantae > Streptophyta > Magnoliopsida > Poales > Poaceae > Triticum > Triticum aestivum. The sequence continues at coordinate 401,676,371 of NC_057805.1, forward strand.
ATTTGAAACAATGCGGAATAGTTTCGCAACTCACGCCACCCGGAACACCACAGCGTAATGGTGTGTCCAAACGTCGTAATCGTACTTTACTAGATATGGTGCGATCTATGATGTCTCTTACTGATTTACCGCTATCATTTTGGGGTTATGCTTTAGAGACGGCTGCATTCACGTTAAATAGGGCACCATCCAAATCCGTTGAGACGACACCTTATGAACTATGGTTTGGCAAGAAACCAAAGTTGTCGTTTCTTAAAGTTTGGGGCTGCGATGCTTATGTGAAAAAGCTTCAACCTGATAAGCTCGAACCCAAATCGGAGAAATGTGTCTTCATAGGATACCCAAAGGAGACTGTTGGGTACACCTTCTATCACAGATCCGAAGGCAAGACATTTGTTGCTAAGAATGGATCCTTTCTAGAGAGGGAGTTTCTCTCGAAAGAAGTGAGTGGGAGGAAAGTAGAACATGATGAGTTAACTGTACCTGCTCCCTTATTGGAAAGTAGTTCATCACAGAAACCGGTTCCTGTGACACCTACACCAATTAGTGAGGAAGCTAATGATATTGATCGAGAAACTTCAGATTAAGTTACTACCGAACCTCGTAGGTCAACCAGAGTAAGATCCGCACCAGAGTGGTACGGTAATCCTATTCTGGAGGTCATGTTACTTGACCATGGCGAACCTACGAACTATGAAGAAGCGATGGTGAACCCAAATTCCGCAAAATGGCTTGAGGCCCTGAAATCTGAGATGGGATCCATGTATGAGAACAAAGTGTGGACTTTGGTTGACTTGCCCGATGATCGGCAAGCCATAGAGAATAAATGGGTCTTCAAGAAGAAGACTGACGCTGACGGTAATGTTACTGTCTACAAAGCTCGACTTGTTGCGAAAGGTTTTCGACAAGTTCAAGGGGTTGACTACGATGAGACTTTCTCACCCGTAGCGATGCTTAAGTCTGTCCGAATCATGTTAGCAATTGCCGCATTTTATGAATATGAAATTTGGCAAATGGATGTCAAAACTGCATTCCTGAATGGATTTCTAGAAGAAGAGTTGTATATGATGCAACCAGAAGGTTTTGTCGATCCAAAAGGTGCTAACAAAGTGTGCAAGCTCCAGCGATCCATTTATGGACTGGTGCAAGCCTCTCGGAGTTGGAATAAATGTTTTGATAGTGTGATCAAAGCATATGGTTTTATACAGACTTTTGGAGAAGCCTGTATTTACAAGAAAGTGAGTGGGAGCTCTGTAGCATTTCTAATATTATATGTGGATGACATATTGTTGATTGGAAATGATATAGAATTTCTGGATAGCATAAAAGGATACCTGAATAAGAGTTTTTCAATGAAAGACCTCGGTGAAGCTGCTTATATATTGGGCATCAAGATCTATAGAGATAGATCAAGACACTTAATTGGACTTTCACAAAGCACATACCTTGATAAAGTTTTGAAAAAATTCAAAGATCAAGCAAAGAAAGGGTTCTTGCGTGTGTTACAAGGTGTGAAGTTGAGTCAGACTCAATGCCCGACCACTGCAGAAGATAGAGAGAAAATGAAAAGTGTTCCCTATGCTTCAGCCATAGGCTCTATCATGTATGCAATGCTGTGTACCAAACCTGATGTGTGCCTTGCTATTAGTTTAGTAGGAAGGTACTGTTGAGGATATAGACCTTAGAGTCACCCGCCAGGAGGGGCCGGGTTACTCATATGGTCATTGCCAGAAGCCCGGCGCCAAGCTTGAAGACGGTGGGCCAAAGATGGGCTTAAGACCCGGATATGGCTTAAGGCCCGTAGTTGCAATCGTTATCATGGTAGAACTTGTAGTGTAAGGCAAGAATAGTTGAGAGTCCGAGCCGGACACTCTTATGAGCCGGCCGGGACTCTGAGAGCTGCTGGGCGTCAGCCTCCCTATATAAAGGGATGACCCGGCAGCGGTTTAGGGGCAAGCAAGATCTCGTCGAGAGCCAGGCATAGCAGTTTAGCTCCCTGGTCATCGAAACCCTAATCAATACCACCTCAACTGGACGTAGGCTTTTACCTTCACCGTAAGGGGCCGAACCAGTATAAACCCTCATGTTCCTTGTCCCGCTTAACCCCTTCAAGCTTCCTAGCTGCGATGGCTCCACGACTAAGTCCTAGCTCAAGGACATCTACCGTGACAATTCCACGACAGTTGGCGCCCACCGTGGGGCCAGCGCACGGTGGATTTGAGTTCTTGAAGGGCAGCTTCGAAGGGCTCAAGGGATACGCTGTGGGCCGGATGACCAAGAGTCGTCGCGGCAAGCTCTACATCGACGATGCAAACTGGGGCCCCGACGCCGGCTCAATTGAGTACGGGTACCGGGTCCCCTTCAGCGGAATTCATGTTTTCATTGGCAAGATTGGTGAGCCGGGCCCGGCCTGCCTTAAGGCATGCTTTTGTGGGATGTATCCATGGAGGGCCCTCTGATCGATCTAGATCTGGTGATGAGGCGGCCGCCGGCTCTGACGGCGAGTCGTCCACCGATGAGTCAAACTCATTGTATCAACTTCAAGATGGCAGGCTCATGGGTTGTTCCGATGGTGACAGTATTCCGGACCCGTTTGAGCTGCCAAGTCAGGTTGGAGTCTTTATGGCTAGTGCACAGCCTGTTCAGAACCCCGCTGCTGGAGCGGGAAACCCGGTGCCCTCGCCGGCTCAAGTGCTAATGGATCTCACGGACAAGATGACGGCCCTGTTAACCGCCACGGTTGACCCGGCGGATCAAGCTCAGCATGATGCGGAGGTGGCGCAGTTAAAGTTGGACCTAATGAAAGCTAAGGAGGATCTGGCAGCAGAAGGGATCAGGATGGCTGCGGAAAGGGCGGCTCTCGACGCCCAAACCCAGTTGATTCAAGCGCAGTCCTTCCGGCTCACGATGGATCAAAACGCGTCCAATGAGGTCCTGAGAAGGAGGCATCAAAAGGCCCAATCTCGACTCCCTCCGGTTTACGATCCACGAAACCTCTTCAACACGCCAGGTGCAGGGTCTAGTAACCCGCCAGGGGTCATAGTGCCCGGGTCGGGGACCCCTATTCAGCCACAAGTGATGGGGCCTCCTCAGATGCCCCCTGCCCCGCCTCAGTACGTGCCAATACCCCCGGGTCATTATAATAACCCGCTGGAGAACATGGTCGCCGCGGCGGCACGGCTGGCGGCTCTCCCGGTTGACGGCGACTCTCCGACGGCTATTGAAACCCGCCGGGTCAGGGAACTCCTTCAGACAGCACTGGCGCAGCAAGAGGCGTACTCCTACAGCCGGGACAGGATCCACTCGACCCCTCGGCCAGGCCGGAGCCCGAGTTACAGCAGGCACATGGTCTCAGCAACCGGCTCAAGTAACGTCCGACGCCATGACCCGCCCCCTGGCCATGGCCCGGCTCATAACGGAGCCTTTCACGCAGCAGGCCAAGACAGAGCGCGGCAAGAGGCGGAACAGGTGCCTCAGTTGACGGCTTACCAGACTCCCCCGGCTTATCCGACGACTTCCGTCGACGTGGGTATCCCTACAAGGACTGGGGGTGTCCCTTGTTTAGTGCCAGCTATCCGCAATGAACGTCTACCCAAGGACTTCAAAGGCCCTAGGAAGGTGCCTAATTACACGGCAGACTTACAACCCGCGGCCTGGATCAAGAGTTATGAGATGGCTATGGAACTGCTGGAGGTCAGTGAAGTGGCCATGGCTAAGTACTTCACCATGATGTTAGATGGGACTGCCCGCACTTGGTTGAAAGGGCTACCGCCGAATTCCATTGGGTCTTGGGCTGAGCTGAAGGCCCGGTTCATCCAAAACTTCAAGGATACCTGTAGGCAGTCTATGTCAATTGTGGATTTGACTAACTGCAAACAGCAGGAGGGTGAGTCTACGACACATTGGGTTCGCCGGGTTAAGGAGATAATACATTCCTCGGATAAGATGGATGCCGGCTCTGCAGTCTTAATGTTGGAGCAGAATTGTCGTTTTGTGCCCCTGAAGATGAAACTCGGGCGGCTTAAGCGCGACTGCAATGATATGGGTACACTGATGGCGGCTCTTGTCAAGTACGCCGATTCTGATGGTACCAAGGACCCCGTTTCAGATGATGAAAGGACAGGGAAGGGAAAGAAGAACAGCAATGGCAAGGGTCCTCAGCTTAACCCGGGGAACCAAGGAGGAGGCAAGCGCAAGGCCGATGGCAGCCTAGAGTTTGTGGCCAACGCCAGCTCACAAGGTAATAACCAGCGACGTAAGGGGAGGCCCCCTCCCCGAGGCGGCGGGTCAGGCCCGACGCTGGAGCAGCTGCTGAATGAGCCTTGTCCAAGGCATGGCTCTAGAGAGAAGCCAGCGACTCATCTATGGAAGGATTGTGCAATCATGAAGGCCTTTAAGAATTACAATGGCCCGGGCGGCGGCTCAGGCGCCGGCAGTTTTCATAGCCCGAGCGGCGGCTCAAATTCTAATCCTCAGAACGGTCAAGGGGGCTTTAATCAGCAGTCTAGCCAGGGTCATCAACAGCAGCAGGGAGGTTATCAGACCAATCCAAAGCAGCTTAGCGGTGGACAGTATCATGTGTTTACCACCAGTCTGTGTAAGCGAGATCAGAAGCTTCATAAGAGGGCTGTGAATGCTGTTGAGCCGGCGGTTCCACGCTACTTACGGTGGTGTGAGCAGCCTATAGTGTGGAGTAGGGAGGACCACCCTCCCCGGGTGGATAATCCGGGTCACTTGGCCCTGGTGGTAGCTCCTCAGGTGGGAGGATATAAGTTCACTAAGGTACTCATGGATGGAGGCAGCAGCATCAACATCCTCTATTATGAGACATTTCGTCGTATGGGGTTGATTGATAAGAATCTCAACCAATCAAACACTATTTTCCACGGTGTGGTGCCTGGTAAATCGGCTTACCCAGTCGGCAAGATCGAGTTGGAAGTAGCCTTTGGAGATGAGAACAACTACAGGGTGGAGAAATTGACCTTTGAGGTGGTCAAGATAAGAAGTCCGTACCATGCAATATTTGGGCGGCCGGCTTACGCCAAGTTCATGGCACGGCCGTGTTACGTATATTTACAGCTCAAGATGCCGGGTCATAATGGGACCATTACGGTTCACGGCAGCCGGAAGGTGGCCTTGGAATGTGAGGAAGGCGATGCAGCTTATGCAGAATCTGTTTGTGCAACAGAGGAGTTAAAGTTTTACAAGGACAACGTTGACCCAACAGATATGACCTCTCTGAAAAAGCCGACTACGGAGCATGAGCCGGCAATGAAATTCAAGTCGGCTGATGAGACTAAACTTGTTGATTTCGTTCCAGGAGATTCATCTCAGCAGTTTAGCATCAGTGCCAACCTGGATCCAAAATAGGAAAGCGCGCTCATCGAGTTCATCCGTGAGAATAGGGACATCTTCGCATGGAAACCTTCTGACATGCCAGGTGTACCTAGAGAACTCGCTGAGCACACTCTCAATGTTGATCCGAAATTTAAGCCGGTCAGGCAGTTCCTTCGATGGTTCAATGAGGAGAGGCGGAAAGCTATTGGTGAAGAGGTGGCCCGGCTCTTGGCGGCCGGGTTTATTGTTGAAGTCTTTCACCCAGAGTGGTTAGCTAACCCGGTGCTCGTGCTCAAGAAGAACGGCACTTGGCGGATGTGTGTGGACTATACGGACTTAAACAAGGCGTGTCCGGCTGATCCTTTTGCCCTCCCCCGTATTGATCAAATCATTGATGCTACGGCAGGTTGTGCGCGCTTAAGTTTCTTGGATGCTTATTCTGGATATCATCAGATTAAAATGGCAGTTAAGGACCAGGAGAAGACGGCGTTCATCACTCCCTTTGGAGCCTTCTGCTATGTGTCTATGCCCTTTGGACTCAAGTGTGCACAGGCGACTTATCAGCGTTGTGTGCAGAACTGTCTTCATAACCAGATCGGGCGCAATGTTCATGCTTATGTGGACGATATTGTGGTTAAGTCCATAAAGGAGGAAACCCTGATAGACGATTTAAGGGAAACCTTTGATAATCTCCGGGTCTACAAGATGATGCTTAACCCGGCCAAGTGTGTTTTTGGTGTTCCTGCAGGCAAGCTCTTGGGCTTTTTGGTTTCTGACAGAGGCATTGAAGCTAACCCGGAGAAGATCAAGGCCATCACCTCACTGGCTAAGCCGGCGTGTATAAATGACGTTCAGCGCTTGGCGGGTCGCATCGCTGCTTTAAGCCGGTTTATAAGCCGTTTGGGTGAGAAGGCCATGCCATTATATCAGTTGATGAAGAAAACTGATAACTTTGTCTGGAATGATGCAGCTAATACTGCCTTTGAGGTTTTGAAGAAGCAGCTAGCAGAGCCTCCAGTCCTTGCTGCTCCGGTTGATAAGGAGCCCTTATTATTATATGTGGCGGCAAACACACGAGCCGTCAGTGTGGCCATGGTGGTGGAGCGCAAGGAGGAGGGTAAGGAGCATCCGGTTCAGCGGCCGGTTTACTATGTCAGCGAAGTGCTCATTGAGTCCAAACAGCGGTATCCACATTGGCAGAAGCTTGTTTATGGTGTGTTCATGGCAAGCCGAAAACTTAAGCATTATTTCCAGGGTCATCCTATCACCGTGGTCAGTTCTGCCCCTCTTGGTGATATTATTCAAAACAGAGAGACCACGAGGAGAGTGGCTAAGTGGGCTATAGAGCTCGGACCCCATGGTCTGAAATACGTGCCACGCACTGCTGTTAAATCTCAGGCCTTGGTGGATTTCATCAATGATTGGACAGAGTCACAGGTGGACTATACATTTTGATGGGTCCAGGCAGTTGGAGGGCTCGGGAGCTGGAGTCGTGTTGGCTTCCCCTAAAGGTGACAAGTTTCATTATGTGCTATAATTGATGTTTCCTTGCACTAACAACGTGGCTGAGTACGAGGCCTTGCTCCATGGTCTTCGGATGGCTAAAGAGATGAGCTTGAGCCGGGTAAGGTGCTTTGGCGACTCAGACTTGGTAGCTCAACAAGTATCAGGAAAGTGGGATTCCAAGGACCCTCTCATGGCGGCTTATCGCCGCAAAGTTGATGCCATTGCTGGGCACTTTCAGGGTTACCAAGTGGAACACATCGATCGCAGGAAGAACGAGGCGGCTGATGCTTTAAGCCGGCTGGGCTCTCAGCGAAAGCTGGTGCCGCCTAATACTTTCCTGGACGTCCTGTATAGCCCTTCTGTTAAGTTGCCTACAGAGGAAGACTTGGCTGTCCCTGACCGGAGGCACGACTGGTGGCGGCTCTCCATATCATACCGGACTGGACAATGCCCTATCTGGCTTACATGACCCGGGGAGAATTGCCTGAGGATGAAACTTTGGCCAGGCAAATTACCCGGCGGGCTAAGTCAATGATTGTTATCAATGGCGAGTTGCATCACCGCAGTGTTACGGGAGCGTTCCAGCATTGTGTTTCCCCTGAGGAAGGTCAAGAGATCTTGCGTGAGATTCATGAGGGGGATTGTGGCCATCACGCCGGCTCAAAGTCTCTTGTGGCCAAGGCTTTTCGTCATGGTTTTTATTGGCTGACGGCTCATGCTGATGCGGAGGACTTGGTCAGTAAATGTGATGGTTGCCAAAGGTTCTCACGACGGGCTCATGTACCGGCTCAAGAGCTGAGGATGATCCCAATTACTTGGCCCTTTGCGGTCTGGGGGCTTGATATGGTTGGGCCTTTTAAAAGGTCCAAGGATAAGAAGACCCACCTTTTGGTGGCAGTTGACAAATTTACCAAGTGGGTTGAAACAGAGCCAGTTAGCAAGTGTGATGCAGCCACGGCGGTTCAGTTTATCAAAAAGGTGATCTTTCGCTTTGGTTTTCCACACAGCATTATAACTGACAATGGCACCAATTTATCCAAAGGCGCCATGGAGGAGTTTTGTCAACGAGAGCATATCCGACTTGATGTTTCGTCGGTGGCTCACCCTCAATCCAATGGTCAAGCTGAGAGAGCTAATCAGGAGATTCTGAAGGGCATCAAGCCCCGGCTTTTGGTCCCTTTGCAACGGACGCCGGGTTGTTGGGTGGAGGATTTACCCTCCGTGTTATGGAGCATCAATACTACTCCTAACAAGTCTACGGGTTTCACCCCTTTCTTCATGGTTTATGGAGCAGAAGCAGTCCTCCCCAGTGACATTCGTCATGACTCGCCTCGAGTGGCGGCTTATGTTGAAGCGGATAATGAACAGGCGCGCCAAGATGCTCTTGACTTGTTGGATGAACAGCGTGATGTGGCAGCAGCTCGATCAGCGATTTACCAACAAGACCTACGTCGTTATCACAGTCGCCGGGTTAAGTCCCGGGTCTTCCAGGAAGGCGATCTGGTGCTCCGGCTCATCCAAGATCAAACAGATGCGCACAAGCTATCCCCGCCTTGGGAAGGACCCTTTGTGGTCAGCAAGAATTTGCACAACGGGTCATATTACCTCATTGACATTCGAGAGCACAAAGATTCACGTAAGTCGGAGGAAGAGACCCGTCGGCCGTGGAACATAGCTCAGCTTCGGCCTTACTACACTTGAGCCACCGGCTCTCATGCTGTACATATTTCTCTAAGCCATGTATATATTATGATAAGCAATAAAGCAGGACCTCTGTCCTTTTTCCTCCTCCAAATGTGCACGTGTTGTTTTCATTGCAAGATTACATGATAGTTTGAAGGAGGATCCGGCTTGTGATTGTCTTCGAATCTAGCCGTAAGCAATAAGGTCACTTGGGGGCTTCCTGTTCAAACATAGGTCGTATTCGAACCAAAGAGAACATAGCTGTCGATACCCTTTTGATTGGCAAAGTGCCGAGCTCATTGGGGAGTTTTCTTTGATCATATTTGAATCTTAGTTTAACCCCTTTGGGAACCGACGTGGATCGTATTCGAATCAGCGTCGTTAAACAATTCTTAAAGTCATTTGGGGGCTTCCTGTTCCAACATGGGTCGTATTCGAACCAAAGAGAACATAGCTGTCGATACCCTCTTGATTGGCATCGCAGCACCCACTGGGGGCTATATGATCGCATTCGAATCCTAGCATAACCCCTTTGGGCCGGGTCTCTGGTCGTATTCGAATCGGAAGCCCCTAAGTTCTTCTGCTTTATAGCAAGTTTCTTCTGATTATTTCAAAGTATGTACGGCCGGGTCTCACTTTGCCGGCTTAACTTTGACTTACAGTGTTAGTTGAACACAATGGGTGTCATTACGGCAAGTAAATCGGAATTAAGGTACCAACCTTATTATCCGGGTTATCTAAACCGGAAGTATGCTTGCAGGCCGCTAAGTGTGTTATTACGGCTGTATTAAGGATATAATTGAGGACCAGTCTTTTTTGATTCATATTCCGGGTTATATATTTAAAACATATGATTCTCAGGGCGGTAAGCCGCCTGGAGACTTGTGATTCGTCTTTCTACGCAGGATAGTTAAAGACAATTATTTGAGACTAAGGAGAATGAATGACCCGGAGAAATATAAAGGAGACAACTTCAATAAAACTTCAAGCATTCAAGGCGTGCACGATGGCACGGCAAAGATAAAGTGTTGGTCCTACTCTATTACAAGACTCATCGAGTCCAAAAGGGTGGAGCATTGTTTTATAAGCCGTCTGCAGAAGTTAAGACGCTTGCTGGGTTGAAGTCTCCGGCTCGTCTCTTTCTTCTCCTCCGGCTGTTCCCAAGGTCTGGAAAGTCGACGACTTCCAGTCGATGCCGCTCAGAGCCTCGAATTGGGCTTCCTCGTCAATTAACCCGGCCGGGTCAATCTCCTGGGCGAAGGTGTGCTGACGAGCCGGCGGGATTAAACTCAGGCTTCATAGCGAGGGGTCGGGATCCACTGATTTTCCGCATTGTAACCCGGCTAGTACTTGGTCAGATCTGTGTCATTTCCGATAAGGGTGGCCACCGGGCGCACGACCTTCACGCAGGCGGCAAAGTCTCTTTGGTCGAAGGCCGTGCCGTCTTCCTTCAGACTTGGGTAGCCGAGGGCGATGTCCGCCGGGTCTAACTCGGGGAGGAAAGCCTTGGCCTGGCTCAGCGCGGCGATCGCTCCGGCTCTTGCAGAGGCCCGTCGCAGCTCTTGGATACGTTGAGGCAGAACGGCGAGCCGGCGAAGCACTTCCGCCAGGTGAGTCGACACCTCGTTGGATAGGGCCACCACAGCTAAGGCACGCTGTGACCCGGTGTAGAGTTGTTCCACCAGGGTGTACACGGCCTTTAGCTTGGTTACCACACTCTGGTTGAGGTTGGCACTTCTGGGACCTGTTTAACAGAATCAGATAAGTCGCTGACAAGGATGAGTTATGTATATAAAGATTCTAAAACTTGATGAAAGCCGGTGAGATGACTTACCGAAGATTGCGGCCACCATCTGGGACACTTGGCGCTTTAAGCCGGAGAGTTCGGCGGTCTTCTCGGAGAGAGCCTTCTCCGCCTGTTCAGCCCGGGTCACCAGCGCGGCCTTTTCTTCGGCCCAAGCCTTCCGTTCAGCGTCAAACTCCGTCTTCAGCTTTTCTTGCGCGGCGATGCTGGATACAAATTTGGCATTTGCCTTCCGGGTCTTCATTTCTTGCATCTTTAGCCGGTTCTTGAGATCAGAGATGTCAGCCTCAAACTTCTTGCCAGCAGCCTGCATAAATGTCCGGGTTATGGCATGAACAGTGACTATGTAAATTTAAAGTCCCAAGCGTTTTCCAAGCAAAGACACTTGGCACTTGGGGGCTAATGCATATCGAACGTTCCTATCTGCAAACTACCGGCTCATGGAAATAAGCCGGAACATAAGTCTACAACATACTCAATCATAAGTCGTCGACTTGGGGGCTAGCATGGTAAAGGTAACTATGCAGTAAGTAAGAGGACAGAAGAATAATACCTCAGATTTCTGCTGGATCTGGTTCACCATGGCAACCTCTGCGTCCCGGCTCTTGTGCACTTGGCTGACGTAGCCGGAGACGAGCTCTCCGATGCTCAGATTGGCGTAGTCGGAGAGGTCCAGATTAACCCGGCGGGGCTGTAGCAACTCCCCCTTGGCGGAGCACTTGGCCAGTGCGGTAGGTCTCCCCGGCTCAACAAATTCCGTCCGGGTGATTACCACGTCCGGATCATCTGCTGGTTGAGCCGAGCCGTAGGCCTCCGGGTTAGCAGAAGCTTCTGCAGCTGCCTTGTTGGTTGGAGCGGCGGCTTCGGGAGCGGAGGCAGCTGGCGGTTCTTGAGCGGCTGCCTCTGGCTCAGGCAAGTCCGGCTCTTCGACCGGCTTGGTCTTCTTCGCCCTCTTGGTGAGCTTGGCCTGGGCACTGAAAGGACAGAAAGGTTAAGCACAATAGTGTAAGTAAAGACAAAGTACAACATGAGATGATTATCGTTACCCGGGCACGGTCTTGAAGGCCGGCAGGCTTGACTGCATAGAGTCGCCAGAAGAGGGGGAAGTTTCCTAATAATTTGAGTCAGAAGAGTTGAGCGGTTGACGTATAACACCTGCCAAAGGATGAAAAGGGTACAATTTTGAGATCACCTCGGTCCGGCGTTTCCTCGATGCGTCAGGTAACCCGGAGGAGAGGTCAGTGTTTTTGTCGGTCCGGGTGTGCCGCCGGCTTTCATGAACCTGTCGCTTCAAAATAAATTGAGGGTCTTGATAAGCTAAAGGATGTGAAAAGCTTACTTTTCGGGTTACCCTTCGGACTTTCAGCCTTGGCAAGGGCTCCGAGTCGGAGGAAAGTGACATTACCTCTTCAACCACCGGGTTACTTGCGCCGGTGTCATCCTGGTGATGAATAGTATGGATAAGGTGGACAGAAATAAATAGCAGATATAGCAAGAGCTTACAGGTTCAGGGGTTACCTCTGACTCGGAGCTGTCGCTTAATTGCATCAGCTCTGAGGCAGTGGGCCTACTTCCCTTCTTACAAGGAGCGGCTTTCTTGGCGGCTTTCTTCGCCTTTCTAGCCTTCTTGGCCGCTTCATGGTCATATTTGACCCGCCAGAACTTATCATCAGCCTGAAAAATACAATGATGATTTCTTAAAACGATTCAGATGAAAGGTATATACAGAAGAAGATAAGATGTTTAGATCAGCGGCTTACCGCTGGGGCTGGGTTGATCTTGCAGAAGGGGGCTAACCCGGTCCTCCCGCAATCTGCCAGGCTCTCGTTCAAGAGAGCCTTGGTCATCTCCTCTGCAACATCTTCAGGAAGATCGTTGCGGCTGTGTCTCTGGGGGTCATCCTTTCGGCCCGTGTACTCGCACATTAAGCCGGGGCGGTGGCTCAATGGGATCACCCGCCAGGAGATCCAGACCCGGACCAGATCGATTCCGTTGAGACCATTGCCCAGAAGAACCTTGATCTTGTTTATGGTGGGGAGCAGAGGCTGGCGCTCCGCTTGAGTCAGCTTGTCTGACAGTGAGTGTGTTGACTCCAGACGCGAGGGGCGAAAGCCGGGCAATGGACTTTCATCAGCCGGCGAGGTGTCTTGGTAGTAGAACCATGTCAGATTCCCGTCTTTGGGGTGGCTTGGCGGCTCTGCGTAAGGGAAAAGGCAGTCTCTCCGTCTCTGAATGGAGATGCCGCCTAGCTCCAAACTTGGCCCGTTGGTGCACTCGTTCTGGCGGTTCAAGTAAAAAAGCTCTCTGAAGAGCAGCAGACTAGGTTCTTCTCCAAGGTAAACTCGCAGAACACTTGGAAGTTGCAGATATTGGACACTGAGTTGGGTCCTATGTCCTGAGGCCGCAGATCGAAGAAATTCAGAACGTCTCTGAAAAACTTTGAGCCGGGCGGTGCGAAGCCCCGGCTCATGTGATCCGCAAAAATGACCACCTCCCCGTCTTTTGGCTGTGGTCTCTCCTCTGACGGGTCAGGGGCACGGTAGGACATGACATCCTTCTTGGGCAGGTAGCCTGACTTGACAAAATCCGCTAAGGTCTCATTGGTGACATTGGACCTCATCCAATTGCAAGTGATAGAGGCTTTAGGAGCTTTGGGAGGCATGGTGAAAGTCGGCAGCCTAAGATAAAAGGAAACGTCCGGTTTAAGTATAAGCCGGAGGGAAGTTATAATTCAATGTTAAGTGGCGGCTTACAGAGGGGACTAATGACATATATCTAAGTGCACCAGGTTATTTAAGCCGCCCAAGGTATTGACAGTGTTTCTATTGTCTACGGCCTTATCACAGATGAGCCGGAAAAATCTATGGCGCATGGTCTCCTTTGAGTCGGAAGATTCTACGGCGCGTGGTTTCTTTAAGCCGGAATTGTAAACCGCCTCGACTCAACAAGTGCAGTTTTTTACTAAGTGTGGTGAAAACAGGTTTCACACATGGCAGTAAATAATTTGGATCAAAATGATCGGTCGAAAAGAAAGTTTCTAGACCTAAAAACAGATGCAGGAGAAGTTCTTGGGCTTGAACAAAGCTCTTATGCAGTAAAAAGAGGGCTGCTTGCATGTGAAATGGGTGCTAAACAGTTACCGCATTGGTTCTATACAAGGCTACGATCAAAAACGGGCAGTAAAAATGAAAACTACCAAGGGGTCGTGGGCGACGGCGAAGAACACGAAGAACATGAACGAACCCTACGGAAGATCTATTTTACAGGGTAAGCAGGACTTACAGGGGCTGGTGAGTCGCCGAGGTCGTCGCGTTTTTCTGGTCAAATCAGGGTGATGCAGCGGCCTGAGCTGGTGACGACGAGAAGACCCGCGGCGGCGACGGCGGTGGAGCTCGAGCAGCACGGGAACAGTGAGAGGAAGGAGACGACAGAGGAAGGAGAGTGAGAAAGGCCCGTCGGACCGGCCTATTTATAAGGGCGAGCTCATAAGTGGGCACGAGAAACGAGGAGACCACGGCGTGGTTATCTCCCCATGAAACGCCTCGATTTTCGGGATGGCAGTAAAGATAAGATCCGTTGCGGATCTGGTGGAGTAAAAAACGGGCTTAATGGAAGATGACGTCACGGCGGATTACCCGGAGCCCAGAGAATGACGTCACGTCGGGTTATGGCCTTCACACAAATGGTAAGCCGGAGATTTTTTCTGTCGAAAGAATTGAAGATTGACATGAGCCGGCTCAAATCAATCTGGGGCCTAATGTTGAGGATATAGACCTTAGAGTCACCCGCCAGGAGGGGCCGGGTTACTCATATGGTCATTGCCAGAAGCCCGGCGCCAAGATTGAAGACGGTGGGCCAAAGATGGGCTTAAGACCCGGATATGGCTTAAGGCCCGTAGTTGCAATCGTTATCATGGTAGAACTTGTAGTGTAAGGCAAGAATAGTTGAGAGTCCGAGCCGGACACTCTTATAAGCCGGCCGGGACTCTGAGAGCTGCTGGGCGTCAGCCTCCCTATATAAAGGGACGACCCGGCAGCGATTTAGGGGCAAGCAAGATCTCGTCGAGAGCCAGGCATAGCAGTTTAGCTCCCTGGTCATCGAAACCCTAATCAATACCACCTCAACTGGACGTAGGCTTTTACCTTCACCGTAAGGGGCCGAACCAGTATAAACCCTCGTGTTCCATGTCCCGCTTAACCCCTTCAAGCTTCCTAGCTGCGATGGCTCCACGACTAAGTCCTAGCTCAAGGACATCTGCCGTAACAATTCCACGACAGGTACCAAAGTAATCCAGGAGTGGATCACTGGACAGCGGTCAAGAACATCCTGAAATACCTGAAAAGGACTAAGGATATGTTTCTCCTTTATGGAGGTGACAAAGAGCTCATCGTCAATGGTTACGTCGATGCAAGCTTTGACACTGATCCGGACGATTCTAAATCGCAAACCGGATACGTGTTTACATTGAACGGTGGAGCTGTCAGTTGGTGCAGTTATAAGAAAAACGTCGTGGCGGGATCTACGTGTGAAGTGGAGTACATAGCTGCTTAGAAGGAGCAAATGAAGGAGTCTGGATGAAGGAGTTCATATCCGATCTAGGTGTCATACCTAGTGCATCGGGTCCAATGAAAATCTTTTGTGACAATACTGGTGCAATTGCCTTGGCAAAGGAATCCAGATTTCACAAGAGAACCAAGCACATCAAGAGACGCTTCAATTCCATCCGCGATCAAGTCCAGGTGGGAGACATAGAGATTTGCGAGATACATACGGATCTGAATGTTGCAGACCCGTTGACTAAGCCACTCTCACGAGCAAAACATGATCAACACCAAGACTCCATGGGTGTTAGAATCATTACTGTGTAATCTAGATTATTGACTCTAGTGCAAGTGGGAGACTGAAGGAAATATGCCCTAGAGGCAATAATAAAGTTATCATTTATTTCCTTATTTCATGATAAATGTTTATTATTCATGCTAGAATTGTATTAACCGGAAACATAATACATGTGTGAATACATAGACAAACAGAGTGTCACTAGTATGCCTCTACTTGACTAGCTCGTTGATCAAAGATGGTTAAGTTTCCTAACCATAGACATGAGTTGTCATTTGATAAACGGGATCACATCATTAGAGAATGATGTGATTGACTTGACCCATTCCGTTAGCTTAGCACTTGATCGTTTTAGTTTACTGCTATTGCTTTCTCCATGACTTATACATGTCCTATGACTATGAGATTATGCAACTCCCGATTACCGGAGAAACACTTTGTGTGCTACCAAACGTCACAACATAACTGGGTGATTATAAAGGTGCTCTACAGGTGTCTCCGATGGTACTTGTTGAGTTGGCATAGATCGAGACTAGGATTTGTCACTCCGATTGTCGGAGAGGTATCTCTGGGCTCTCTCGGTAATGCACATCACTATAAGCCTTGCAAGCAATGTGACTAATGAGTTAGTTGCGGGATGATGCATTACGGAATGAGTAAAGAGACTTGCCGGTAACGAGATTGAGCTAGGTATTGAGATACCGACGATCGAATCTCGGGCAAGTAACATACCGATGACAAAGGAAACAACGTATGTAGTTATGCAGTTTGACCGATAAAGATCTTCGTAGAATATGTAGGGACCAATATGAGCATCCAGGTTCCGCTATTGGTTATTGATCGGAGACGTGTCTCGGTCATGTCTACATAGTTCTCGAACCCGTAGGGTCCGCACGCTTAACGTTCGGTGACGATCGGTATTATGAGTTTATGTGTTTTGATGTACCGAAGATAGTTCGGAGTCCCGGATATGATCACCGGACATGACGAGGAGTCTCGAAATGGTCGAGACATAAAGATTGATATATTGGACAACTATATTCGGACACCGGAAGTGTTCCGGGTGGTTTCGGAGAAAAACGGAGTGCCGGAGGGGTTACCGAAACCCCTCGGGGGAGTATTGGGCCTTAGTGGGCCTTAGGGGAGAGAGAGGGCAGCAGCCCAGGAGGTGCCCCCCCCCCCAAGGGGAGTCCGAATTGGACTAGGGGAGGGGGGGCGCGGCCCCTCTTTCCCTCTCCCTCTCTTTCCTTCCCCCTTCCCTCTTCCTAGTTGGACTAGGAAAGGGGAGTCCTACTCCTACTAGGAGGAGGACTCCCCCCTCCTTGGCGCGCCCCAAGGGACGGCCGGCCTCCTCCCTTGCTCCTTTATATACGGGGGCAGGGGGCACCCTAGAACACACAAGTTGATTGTTCCAAGCCGTGTGCGGTGCCCCCCTCCACCATATTCCACCTTGGTCATATCGTAGCGGTGCTTAGGCGAAGCCCTGCGTCGGTAATTTCATCATCACGCCATCATGCTGATGAAGCTCTCCCTCAAAGCTCTACTGGATCCTGAGTTCGTGTGACGTCGCCGAGCTGAACGTGTGCAGTCCGCGAAGGTGTCGTACCTTCGGTCCCAGGATCGGTCGATCGTGAAGACGTACAACTACATCAACCGCGTTGTGATAACGCTTCCGCTTACGGTCTACGAGGATATGTAGACAATACTCTCCCCTCTCGTTGCTATGCATCACCATGATCTTGCGTGTGCGTAGGAATTTTTTTGAAATTACTACGTTTCCCAACAAAATTTACATGATTGAATTGAATCAAGCTATTTTTTAAAATAATACATTTTTAATTAATTTTTATAAATATTACGCTGGATAATTTTTTTAAAAAATAATACACCGTCGGCCCGATGCAGGCCGACTGGGCCTGACTCCAGTCGGCCTACAGCTGGCCGACTGACCCCTGTCGGCCCACTGTGGGCTGATTGGGTCCTGTCGGCCAGCTGTAGGACGACTGGAGCTAATTAGCTCGCTGTGGGCTAATTGTTTTTGCAAAAAAAGTAGGCATAAGAAATATATGTTTAAAAAATGTTAATTATGTAATTAAAAACTGTTAAACGTGTATAAAAAAAGTTGCTGATGTATACAAAAAATGTACAATATATATGTAAAAAGTTGACAAAAAAAATACGTTTTAAAAAGTGTTAAGCATGTATTTAAAAATTGTTAAATATGTGTATAAAAAATGTTCCTTATTTATACAAAAAATATAGAATGTGTATGAAAAAAAGTTGACACCATAAAAATATGTTTGAAAAAAATGTTAATCATGTATTTGAAAAAATGTTCCTTATCTGTACAAAAAATATAGAATGTGTATGAGAAAAAGTTGACATCAAAAAAATATGTTTGAAAAAAATGTTAATCATGTATTTGAAAAAATGTTCCTTATCTGTACAAAAAATATAGAATGTGTATGAAAAAGTTGACACCAAAAAAATATGTTTGAAAAAAATGTTAATCATGTATTTGAAAAAATGTTCAACGAGTACACAAAAATGTTTCATGTATTGGAATGAAAGGTTAAACGTGTATTAAGAAAATGTTCCAGCTCCGGATCCGGTATGGAAGCATCACGGACCTAAGTATGATTTGTTGCTCTTTTTGTATGGAACTGGAACATTTTTTTCAAACATTTTTTTTTGGTGTCAACTTTTTTTCATACACATTCTATATTTTTTGAATAGATAAGAAACATTTTTTATACACACATTTAACAATTTTTAATCATGTATTTGAAAAATGTCAAGTCTTCAAACATATTTTCAAACATATTTTTTTGTTGTCAACTTTTTTTCATACACATTCTATATTTTTTGTATAAATAAGGAACATTTTTTATACACACATTTAACAATTTTTAAATACATGCTTAACACTTTTTAAAACATATTTTTTATGTCAACTTTTTTGCATATATATTGTACATTTTTGTATACATCAGGAACATTTTTTTATACACGTTTAACATTTTTTAATTACATAATTAACATTTTTTTAAACATATTTTTTTATGCCTACTTTTTTTGCAAAAACAATTAGCCCACGGCGAGCTAATTAGCTCCAGTCGGCCCACAGTGGGCCGACAGGACCCAATCAGCCCACAGTGGGCCGACAGGGGCCAGTCGGCCAGCTGTAGGCCGACTGGAGTCCAATCGGCCTGCAGCGGGCCGACGGTGTATTATTTTTGAAAAAAAATTACCCAGCGTAATATTTATGAAAATTAGTAAAAAAATATATTATTTAAAAAAAATTAGCTTGAATCAACACCTGCCGAAGCAAGCACGAATAAATAGAACGAGTATCAGACGCGATTCGGTTTTAAGTGCAAAGAAGAAGAGATTAACGTGGAAGGGGTGGTGGGCGGTGAGACGAAAATAAACCGGACGAAAATTAACCAGACGAAAAAAAATCATGGAGACTATTCTACCAACTGAGACATTAGGAGTAGAGATATGCGTGTTCAGGAAGAATAAGAAAAGCACAAAGATGTCATCTCCTATCGCTAGCTAATGTACCATGGTAAAGAACATACATCATACTTTGGGCGAGCGAGCGTTACCTCCATGCAGCACAATATATCGTCAATGAAATGAGATTTGAACAAAGGAAGAAAGCTACTTGCTGAGTTTAAGGGGTTTCGACCCGGCATTGACTGAAACTGTTTTCAAGAAATTGGACCTACATCGAGATTGAACGATATATAGAGTATTCCCTTGAGTAAATGTTGAATGCTGGCTCTAAATATTTTTCTAAACAAAGCCGGCACGTCAAAGCCTTGAGATAAACAGATCCAATAAAAAAACTCCATACTTTAACAACTGTATGATGATCTAGCCGGGTGCGCAAATAGGTTTTAAAGAAACTCACAGGAACAATCTTGAAGAGCGTAAGTAGATATTCAGTCAAATTAAAAGGCGAAGCCAGAACAGGGAATAGTTGATCCGAAAGACCTGTCGTCTTAATGCACAAACATTCATATGCGCGTTCAGAAAGAATAAGAAAAGCACAAAGATGTCATCTCCTATAGCTAACTAATGTACCATGGTAAAGAACATACATAATACTTTGGGCGAGCGAGCGTTACCTCCTGTGACGAGGAAAGCAGCAGGGCAAGACCAAGTGTCCCAGCTCGAGTCAGCCAAACCGTCGAATGGCTGGGAGGCGGTCCTGACGGCCCTCGACTCGGGCGGGGCAGCTGAAGCACGTCCGGCCACCACGGCCGGATGAGGATTGGGCAGGTGGCGATCTAATCCTGCGTAGAGTACTGGGCGCCGCACTTGGTCCTCCCGCAATCGCCGTCGGCGGCCGTGTCGACGCAGGCGCAGACGCAACGGTACTCGGGCTTGCTAGTCTCACGGTCGATGACGCGCTGCATCGCCACCACCAGCACACAGAGGAGGGTAGGGCACGGCCGGCACAGCCTCCTTGCGCCGTTCCTCGCTGACCGCCCTACCCTGGGTTTCCGCGATGGTGGCGACTGCGGCGGCGGTGTCCTCGGTGTTTGCGCCCTATAAGATGACCTCGACGTTTGCAAAGGGATCCACGATGGCAAGGGGTTTGGCGGCGTCAAATGTTTGTCGTCGACGTAGCGACGAGATCGGCGGCGGCGAACGGAGGTAGCGCAGGGATCGAGGGCGCTTGATGCGAGTGCGAGGGCGGCGGCGAAGGGATCTGTTGTGACCTGGATGGGGATCGAGGGCACTCTGATCGCCTCGCTCGCTCGTGTGTGCGAGTCGTCGATTTTTTCGTTGGTTTTTTTCGTAGGGTTTTTTCGTTCGATTCTCTGGCATGCGGGGGACTACCTAGAGGCATCGCTCCCTCCTAACGTGGTTTTGGTTGGGTTTTCTTCGAGGGGGTCGTTACCTGCGAGGGAGCTGGAGGTGGGAGGAGAGACAAAAATAAACCAGGCGAAGGGCGTTAGGTGGGACGAAAAAAAACCATGAAACGAAGACTACCAACTGTTTCATTAGGAGTAGAGATAAGGAGTTTTCTCATTGTGATACATGATCACATGAGGGCGTGGCTTCGATGGTTGTGTTTTTTTCCTAGTGGAGCTAAGTATGGAAGGGAACCGGCGAGAGAAATAAATCGAAGAGGGAGGTGATCTGTTTGGAAGGTGATCTCATGTACTCCCTCCGTCTCATAATATAAGAACGTTTTTCAAACTAACAAAGCTTGAAAAAGTTCTTATATTACGGGACGGAGGGAGTATATGGTATTATTTCTGAATTCTTGATTACCAAATATTACATGATTGAATTGAATCGACACCTGCCAAATCAAGCACGAATAAATAGAATGAGTATCAGACGCGATTCGGTTTTAAGTGCAAAAAAGAAAAAAATTAACATGGGAGGGGTGGTGGGAGGTGGGAGAAAAAAAACCGGACAAAAATTAACCAGACGAAAAAAAATCATGAAGACTATTCACCAACTGAGACATTAGAAGTAGAGATAAGAAACATTTAAACAAGAAAAACAAAAAATGAAACAAGAAAATAGGTGGCGTTATAATTGTTCCTTCGCGCATGGGCCGGCCCAAATAGGCGCGAATGGTGTGGCTTCCTGGCGCATACTGCGTTAAATAGGTGCTCCCACGTCAAAAGTTCGCCACTTTGTACAAGGCGGGTCCTGAATGGGTGGGCCCATGCAGGGAGGTTGCTTATTGTGCGATCCAGTCATGTACGGCTTATTTCGTGAGAGTTCCTATTTGGCGCTTCAGGCGCCAGGTAAGCTCCCTGTAGATGCGAGCGCGTTTTCCACTGATTCGCTCGATCACATCTGAAAAAAAAACGAGGAAATTCGCCAAACAAAATTGAAATTTCAAAAATCTTCACGGATTTTGAAGGAAGACTTCATGAATTTTTTTAAAACATTGAATTTGAAAAAAGTCCGTAGAATTTGAAAAGGTTCATCAAAATTTAAAATAAGTGCATCTATTTGAAACAAAGGTTCATGATTTCTTTTAAATAACAGCGTATTTAAGAAGAAAAAAAGAACAAAAACAAAAACAAGACCAAGAAAAGAAAAGAAAAGGTACAAATGGAATTGAAGAACGAAATAAAGAAAGAAACGATGTAAATCACAAACGCGTGAGGTGGCCTGGTGGTTGGTGCACTTCCTATGGAAAGGTCGCCAGTTCGATCTCATCAGCAACACCTGTTTTTGAAGAAATTACTAGTTGAGGAGTACTCGTTGCAAAGATCACTCCAACTTCTCAGGTTGCGACAAGTGACGCAACCTGGGAGTTTTTTCCGTGAAGATTTGTGAAATTCCAGTAACTTCCTTATTCAAAATGTTTTATCTCTCAAACCGTGCGTCCAAATCTCAAACCGCTTTCACCGTTGGATTTCTCACGTCGAGATCTTCAAAGCTAGATCCCATCTTGATAGGTTTTGACGAACTTTTTTTTCACGGAAAAACCGGCCGAAAAAAACCGACGAAAAAACTAAACCGGGAGCACGGGTTTTTTCCCTTCCCGAAAGAGGCACGCCAATGCCTCTCACGAAATCACAACCATGCCTCTCGTGGAAGTAAAACCGTGACTCTCGCGGAAGGAAAAAAGAGAAGAGAAAACGCGTTTTTTCCGTTTCCGAGGAGGCACGGCCGTGACTCTCGCGAAAGCACACCCATGCCCCTCGCGGAAGCGAAACCGTGACTCTCGCGAAAGAAAA
>NC_057805.1:401698549-401718900 GCF_018294505.1 Triticum aestivum
AAGGAAAAAAAAAAGAGAAAACGCGTTTTTTCCGTTTCCGAGAGGCACGGCCGTGACTCTCGCGAAAGCACAACCGTGCCTCTCGCGGAAGCAAAACCGTGACTCTCGTGAAAGGAAAAAGCAGAAAACGCGTTTTTTTCCGTTTCCGAGAGGCACGGCCGTGACTCTCGCGAAAGCAAAACCGTGCCTCTCACGAAAGGAAAACCGTGATTCTCGCGAAAGGGGAAAAAAAGAAAACACGTTTTTTCGCGCAAAAATATTTTTTTTAAAAAAATTTGGTCGAAAAGCTAAGGAAGAATGGTGAAAAACTAAAACCTCGAAAAAACCCGGGAAAAAAGCGTTTAAATAGCCGGAAATGTGTGCCGAAAAATAAAATAAAAAAATCCGGAGGAAGCGCCCAGAGCGCGACACGTGGCGAATGGTTAAGAGCGCGCCAAGTGGCGCTGATGATTGCGAGACTCCCGAAGGAGCGCTCATTAACTAGTGGCTCCCTGTTTTTAAATAAAGTTCACAAATGAAAGAAAAATGGGCCGGGCCAAAGCAGACCCGAGGATGTGCGCCTGTTTGGTTGCGTGCATAGCAGAAATTTTAAAGCCCCTTTTTGCCCGGTTCCGAGTGAACACTCGATTTTGCAGTTTTTCGTCAGACAGGCCCGATCGATGCAATACATCGCACCTGGGTTACTTTCCTGGTGTAGTTACCTGCGTGCTCTTCTAAGGTTGGGTACACCCTGTGCATGAGTTTGCAGTGTTCGAGTGTAATCTCTCTTTAATCCCTTTCATCTTTTAATCGACACAAAGATGCTCCAATTCGAGATAAGGTCCAGTTCCATTTAGACGATCGGTTTATAGTTTCGACCGTAAATGTTCAATTTTGTGTACATATTTTGAGTTATTTTTGTCGAATTTTGTCAAATTCGCCGCGCAGGGTCGACTGTTTGAATTTTTCTTTGACCAGTAGCTTCATCTCGACGTTTCACACAACTTCCGTGTTGTATTTTCTTTGTTTCGATGATTGTAGACGAGTAAATCTACATTTTTATGGTATAATGTAGGAATACATATCTATCGGCAGTTTGAATGGGACTTGTTAATCTCTTTCAGTCCCTTCTAATCTATACAGGATGCTCCGTTCGAGATGAGGTCTACATGAAAAAGATGCATATCGGTGTCATGGTTACATTCAGACGATCGGTTCATAATTTCGCTGATTGTAAATGGTTAATTTCATGTTCATGTTTGGAGATATTTTGGTCGAATTTCGTTAAATTCACCGCACACGGTCCACCATTTGAAATTCCCTTTTACCAGTAGCTTCATCTCAATGTTTCACACGATTTTCATGTTGTACGGTTTTTATTTCGATGATTGTAGACTAGTATATGTGCATCTTGGTATTATATTGTATTAATGTTTAGACGAAATTTGGAGTGGCTTCTTTCTGTTCTCACCGTTCATCGTCAACCTTGCAAGTTGGACGACATGTGTGCCCGGCGCCACCGCCAAGTGTCGTTCCTCTCGGCCTTCTCGCCCACGGCCTACTGACGCCGCCATCGCGAGTACACTGCCAAGAAACTATATTGTAGCTTTGCTGCCACACATGCTATTAACTCTTAATCATGCTGCTTGTATGCAACCAAACACCAAACGCCATGCCGAAATTGCTCCACTAATGCAAGAAGCCTAGATGCGGGCAACGAACAACATGCAGATGTTGGTTTCTGCATGTTTTTCCTCAACCAGGTCCAACGAAGACACATACAATGTAGACAAAATAGGTGGAAGGTAACCAACCACGCCTGTAGCGAGTTGTGCTAGTGTAACTAGTTGTGTTACTATAGCGAGCCAGATCTGCAGAGGTTCGGGTATTGTATTTTCTGTTCTTAAAAAAGTGGAATAATATTTGGAATATTTTTTTGGCAAACGTGTTTTTTAAACATGATATTTTTCTAAAAAAATGTGATCATTTATTGCCAAAAGAAAACATTTTTTTGAAAACACGAACATTTTGTAAAAAGGATAACGCAAACATCTTTTTTAAACATGAATATTTTCTAAAAAGGAGAACAATTTTTGAAGTTCTGAACTTCTTTGTAAAGTCAAACATTTGTTTTAAAATCATGAAGAATTTTTGAAATCTCAAACAGCTTTTCTATAATGTGAACCTTTTTTCCAGAAAAATAAGAAAGTTAAAAAGGAAAAAAAAAGAAGAAGAAAAGAAATGAGAATAAGTCGGTCAGAAACCTTCTATCAGGTTCCTAAACGTTCCTGAGAAATGAGAAATAAAAAAGGAACCTTCCATAACGTTCCCAAAACCAGGTCCTGAGCACGTTCTCTATCTGCTAAAATGAGACGGCCCATTTCGTTCGTTGGGTTTCCTCTCGTTTGTGCGAAAGAGCGACAATTTGTTGCATAGCGTGGCAAATAGGGTTTACCGTTCGGCTTTGTATGCCATTTTCAACTCCCGGCTTTGTTTCCCAAAAAGCGCTCCTCTTCAACTCGCAACAGCTTCGATGTGATCAAATCACCATTTTCGCCCCGTGCATTCTCACACGTGAGTATGCGACACGAATGTTTATGTTCCTTTCGTGTATAGACCTACCCAAGACTGCAACAGCGAAATCTGGCTGGCTTCACTCTTTCCTCCAAGTCCCAACTCCCAACGGATTAAATAGACGAGTCCCAACTCATTGGAAAAGGGAGCTTATCCACAGCGCCGTGGGCGGCCCGGACCACGGGACCAGACCATTCATTGGCCACGGACAAAAACAAGATGTTAGACTAGCCACAGTGGGAGTAATTTCGGTAGTAACATCGAGTCCAACTCAGCAATTTTGCTTATGTGGCAATGAGTTAATGAGGAGAGATGTAGTACTAGTAACTTAGCTAGTTACTGTAACATCACATGTCCCAGTCTATAACGTAATAAATGAAGCTTTGCATGTTACCACACTTATGTTACTACCCACTATTGAGGTAGTAACATAGTCTAGAGAAATGTGTATGTTACTAGTGTATGTTACTACCCATTGTGGCTAGTCTTAAGATAGATTAGCCCCCACTCAGAAAAAGAAAGATTGATTAGTCTATAAGCAAAGATTCGTTGGAGCTCATCTTCTTTGGCTGGTGAACATGCACGACACATGCAGCCTCCCTAAACAATCCTGGGCCTCGTACCGTCCGGATAGAGAGCATCATATTCATGCAACTTGATCATCAACTGGTACGTGCTTAATAATGTTATCTTGGAGTAGTTTTTATAAGGGACTTGTACGGTGTGTCAGTAGATCCAGATGGGCCATTGATTTACCTTTGCAGGCAGCCTGAGAACTCTGCTGCTTCACATGATGCAGATGAGATGAATTTTGAAGCAGTGCTTTACTACCACTGAATTAATACTCCTTGTCCTTTGGAGGGTGGGGTCAGTTTGCCCACGCACAAATTTCAAATTCTTCATATAGAGGAAAGCAAATCTCATCAGATAGTATTAGCGAAAAATCACACGCATGAACCATCCACACGAGGTAGATGTGTTCAGTTTCTGGTCGTCGGGCCAAGCTACAAAGGTGACACGCCGTTGCAAACTTCAAATTCTTAAGATATAGCGTTCCGAGAAATCACACACGCGATCCATCCAGCAAGAGGCAGGCAGGGTTAGAGCACCGATTGACTAACAAATTTACGTACAAATTAAGGCTCTGTTTGGAATCTCTCCACTCTGCGGAGCTCGGTTTGAGCTGCCCCGTAAAAAGCTGCAGCAGCCTGCTCCGCTCCGAGAGCTCAGTCGCGGAGCGGAGAGGAACCGAACAGGCACTAAGGCGACACATCGTTGATGGTTGCAGCAATCGGCAAGCCACTAGGACTTCTACATGAGAATCTGAATCTCACTAACAAGAAAAGTTCAGAGGGCGTTGCATGCATGTTGCTGACCATCTGCCGCCGAAAGGAATGGTCGAGTCAAACCACCCGTTGCTACTATGGATCGCCATCGAATATTTAGATGACTTTGGTGCTCTAGCGTTCGCTTGGAAGGAAGGAAGCTCGAGAGCTTTCGAGATTTAATCAATATATATCATCCATTATCAGCTGAAACCTTCTCGTCGTGCATGATGATGCTTTCACTTGCCCGATTCCTTCCCTCTCCCTCGCTTGGTGGAAGCTGACGCGGACGCAGACGCGCCACCCTTGGTCCGGCTCGGCCGGACACGAAACGACGCGGCGTTGGCGCGTCACTGCATGCGGGCCAGCCTGGATAAGGGACGCCTACCTCATCTACTAGTACATCTTAATTAATCGTGTTCCACTAACAAGGAGACCTAATTAACAAACCAAAGCTCGCCTGCCAAGTAGCACCATCTATCTGGTGCTGATCACTGCAAGAGGTGCTGCAAACTAGTGTGAATTGTTAGGATGATCTCCACCGTGTGGGCCCAACGGCCCACCGGGCCCTTAGATCTGCGCCCTGATCGGGGGCGCTCAACCGACTATGGTTGACGGGCCCCTGTCACCTGCACTATATAAAGAGGTGGGGCCGGCGGCTCGCATCACGAGGTTCGTCGCAACGCCGTACACCCTACCTAATCCCCTACCGATCTAGGGTTAGTACAGTGCTGATGGGAAGCGCCGCCACCACTTCACCCACTCTCTGCCACCGCAGCCGCCACCATCCCACCATGGCCACCGGCGGCAGCTCTTCAGGCAAAGGAGAAGGTAATACCTATCACCACTGTTGCCGGAATCCTAGCCTACACGATCCCGTGATTCTATCAATGGTATCGGCCAGATTGGTTTAGGATTTTCAGCAGGAAAAGGAAACGGGAGTTCTAATCCCGGAAAAGAAACCCCCTCCCCTGGAACCCTAATCGACACGGCAAAGAACGAATCCTCACCGTAAAGAAAATAGCGCCGCCGCAAGGCCGCGCCGTTCCTCTCGATCCGGACGGGCATCGGCAAGCCAAGCCGTTCGGAAGAAGAACTCACCCCACAGGGGCAAAGGGCACCACCACAGAGCCATTTGACGGCGACGCGTTCACCCTGGAGGTGCTCGCGCACCCCGGCAAAGGGGTCAGCGGGTGCGCCGCAGGATCTCTCTCTCTCTCTCTCTGTTGCTGTAAGCGATGGTGGATAAGAAGAAAAAGAAGGGGAAGAAAAGAAGGCTCGCGCGGCACGGTGACGTCAGTCGCCGTCGCCGGCGGCCGGGGCAAAGCCCTTTCCTCCACCGTCGTTGTCTTCAAAAGGAGCAGAGGAGGGCTCGACAACGCATCTCTCTGTCTCTCTGTCGCTGGCATTGGAAGAAAGAGGGAGGAAAGGAGGTGAAAGGAAAGGAGAAAGGGAGGGGAAAAGGAAGTGAGCTCGCGCGGCGCAGCAACTCCGTCGCCGTCGCCGGCGACCGGCGTGGCGCGGTGACCCGCGGTCGGGTCGAGAGAGGCAGAGAGCGGCACGAGGGGAAGAAATGAAACGGGCTAGGGTTTCGGCTGGATCGACCTCGCTGGTTTTGATCCAGCGAGGAGAGCGGGTGGCCGTCCGATGCCATCCGACGGTTGCAGTGCAATCCCTAAGTCGCGCTGGTCTTTTGGGCCGAAAGTGGAGCCGGGCGCTGCCGCGGGCGCTGGCCGACGCCGGGCATTAGACCCACTCGGGAGGCCGGGCGCTGCGCAGTACTTAGGAGACCGGGCGGAAGCGCGGCTGGGCCGGCTTCGGCCCAAAGGGCGCGCACGACGCACGCAGGCCGTGGGACGGCCCAAGCAAGGCACTGGCACGTTTTGTTATTTTTTTTGTCCAAGTTTTTTGGCAAATTTAATATAGTTTTTCTATTCAAATTAATTCAACAAAATTTGTCTAGAAAACAAAAAAGAAAAAGAAATGTTTCTGAAAAGTAAAAAGTTCATGAATTTTTATTCATGTTTTTTCCTCTGCAAATAAAAAATAAAAGTGCTCTTTTAAAAGTGAATAGAACTAAAGTAAAAGATTAAACTGTTGCTTCTCTAATGCTTTTTGAACCAACTGGTTAAAATTGCTTAGAGAGTAAAATAGTACAGAATTGTTTCTGAATAGAATATTGTAAAGTTTCCGCTGCAAAGTAAAAGTTTTATTCTCCAATTAAATTGGAACCAACGGGAAAATTTAATTGGAAGAACTGTTCTTAGCAATGTTTTTCCCATGTGGGTGAAATAAGATTCAGATAGTTTCCGATATGACAAAAGAAAGATATTTGTTTTAAAGTGAAAATATGGTATTGTTATTTTCTGACCAATGTTGATAATAACAGTATTATAGTTCTATGAGTCCTATGTTCAAAGCTTAAATCTCTGATAAATTTTGTATCAAAGTGATCAATTTTCAGAGAACAGATAAAGATCAAGAAAAGCTCTTGAGCTAGAGAAATGTATATTTCTTGTTCCCGCTGCAATAAAGTTGGTGATGATGATGATTTCTTATCAAAGTTGTTTAATAGAAATACTATCATCACATTGTTTAAGAGTTATATGCATTATTTCCATTTCCGCCCAACGGTGATATGGAATTAATGTAGAAGGATGATGTTTTATTCTAATTCTGCCCAACGGTGATTTCGAATATAGAAGAAGGTTTTAAAAGTTTAATGTGCATATTTTTTAACCAGACCAACATGGGGTTATTTTTGTGCTCATTATTGTTGATTGTTGGCTAAGTTTTTTCTCAGACTAAAAGTTTTCCATGCTTTCATTCGTGAAAGCGAATGGATGGGTACTTATGATCCGAAAGATGACCAAGAAAGGTCATAACGTGAGGGAGTATGTTCTCTTTAAAGAATGGCTTCAAAAGAAAAGAATTCTTGGATATTAATCCAAGAAAGAAAAGAGGTAGATCATTGAGAGTCTTGGTTGACGAATGTCTTTCATGTACTCTCTATGAAGAAGATTTTTCAATCAACATGATTTGAAATGAAACAAGCAACATGCGTGTTTAATTTGACCAACGTCGGATCAAGCACGTGTGTCAAAGAGCATTCGGATTTATTTCTAAATTTGATGATTGAATATGCAGTCAAAAGAGCCAATTCTGGCATTGATGTCCCTTACAGGGAATTACCCGCATAGCGGGAAAAGATGATTATGATAAAAACCGCATGGCGGGAAAAGTCTGGAAAATACCTGCGTGACTGGGTAAAGTTGACATAGTATTATGTCAGAAATCCTGTGGCGGGAGAAATTTATGCAAAGGACTTATCCTATATGACAGGAGAAAGATATGATGACTCATGTGCGTTTAATGCGTCCCACTCTGGGAGAAAAGTATGGAGTAGCTATTGTGCTTTCCTAGTATCGACCGTACACCTTATGTGTAATGATCATTAAGCACTCAATAAATCCAAAGAGAATAAAAGTTACAGACGAACCTAAAGATAAGAATGATATGCAAGTGTGACTTGCAAAAGTACTAATGATCAAGAACTCTGTTGAGTTTCTGAAATGGAATAAGGAAAAAGTACTCCCATACCAGTTAACAGATAACTTCATTACATATGAAGTAATCAGATAAATGAAGTAGATACTCAAAGTTTCCTCAATTCACAAGAGTTGTGAATGGTTTTTCGAAATTGTGGCAGAAAAGTTCTTGCCACATTTCGAGGGGGAGAAAGAAATATGAGATATCCATTAATGAAGAATGTGATCGTCTGGGGGAGTATGACGATCATAATAATACCCCTAAAGAAAAGAAATAGCTGTATTCCTGGATCTTTTACAGTTCTGAAAGCAAACTAAGGAATACTAAGACGGTGCTTAAAGTGCCATAAAGAAGAAAGTTTTAATAGAATAAACCCAAATAATAAAGTTTAAAGATACGCCATTTTTTAGTGAAGATGGAGTAATCTGGGGGAGCATGTTGTATGACCTATACAACACCTGATGTTAGCTCTATAAAGGATGAATGAGTACACATGGATCTTGTGACACAGGTCCCTGTAAAACCTATTGCCTCTTGGAAATAAAAGACTATAGAATTAATTTGCCTCATGGCAATGACAGAGCAACAACAGCCCCATATGAAAGAAGTGCCAGTACCTGAGACACAGATGGTCTCAAGGAATGAGAAAATCAGATACTTCTGATTACTATAAAGTCTATGTTAGTAAAATTCAAATCGAGGTTGATCTCACCTCATTTAAAGCGCTCAATCGAGCTTAGAGAAGTGTCTGTTTGTCTAAATGATAAGAGACTATGTGAGACGAAATAAAATTGGTGAATCCCGACAATGTTTGGGACTCATAAGTAATTTCCAATGGAGCATAAACAGTAGGCTGTAAAAGGTCTACAAGGTCAATGTGACTCCAAAGGAAATATGTAAAGGTGTAAAGCGCGACTTGAATCAAAAGATTTTGTGCAAAGAGAATGAACAAATTACAATGAGTGTCAGTGGCACATCATGACCGACATCATGATCTGAGTTACATCAGATGAATGTAAAGAACACAAGGGATACTGCTTCAAGAAGTTTTTTGTGGACTAGAGGAAGTCTCTAGACAGTTGCATTTAAAGTTTAAAGAATCAGATGATATTTTGGGTTAAAGAAAATGGAAGGACAATTGTATTCATGCAAAGTTATAGAATGGGGAATTCATTTCCCAATCCTGTGCATGTGGACGACGTCCTACTTGCTAGTGGTGATGTTAATCTACTTCAGGAGGAGAAAAGAAGTTCTTGTCCTCAAAGTTCAAAATTACATTTCTCGGAGTGTCTCTCGTTATAAATATCGAGATTCACCAAGAAAATAATAAAATTAGGTATTAGGAATGTCGCATGGACATGGTAACAAAGGTCTCTAATGTATGCATGCGAGAAAACCTACGGCTGTTCTTATAGTCAAGGGTAATGGAACTGGAAACTATGGTGTTCCAAAAGTTGATGAGAAAAGATTGAAAACGGATATGGTACCATATGCTTCAGCTGTTGGAAGCTCAATATATTACCCTGACACAATTCACGTATCCGGGTTGTTTTGGCAATATCCAGTCCATATATAGATCACTGGAATGGAGTCAAAGATATCGGCCTCGTGCTGAAAGAAATAAGTGCTCTCAAAAGATTGTGAGTACAAAGACAGGACTTGTGAAATGTATAGCGAAATCCACAATTGTCGCTAACTTTCATACTTGGAGGTTTTTGTGTGGAAAAGCTCCAAAGAATGAAACAATTATCATCAATGTGATGCAAAGATATTTTATAGCTTGATATGAGGCTGAGGGACAGGCAAAATGGTTAAGGAGACCTGTACCCTGAGTTAATAATGGTTGACAACAGCGATAACCATTTTAAGCTGTTCGCTCCTATGACAACGAGTCAAGTGTTGATGCCAAACACACTGACACAGAGTTATGCGTTGTAAAGGAGAAAGTCCGAAATTATGTAGAAATGCTTGAAGCATAAAAGCAACAGACAAGTGTTTGCAGATCTGCTTATTAAAGGCTTACCGCCCAGTGTGTTCGGAGAACACACAGTCGACATGGGTTTTATGGTATAGTCTAAGATTTCCGGACAATAAAGGGCCCAAGGTTAAAGAATTTGTTTCAAAACAGAGAGGTACGTTGTGGCTGTCTGATTCTATCGGTAATTGAGCTGTGACGATGAAACATGTTCTATGTATTGATCTGCTACGAAACGAGTAAAGTAAAAGTATAAGGTCAAAAGTAAAAGTTGAGATCAAGGGGGAGAGCAACGCGGCCACGTGAACGGTGCTGGGGGACGGAGCACGCGCTCTCTTTTGGGAAGATAGATGGATGGATGGGTTTCGGATGGAAGAGATTGCACCCAGGATCCATGCAAGGATACCGCGGCGAATTCGCAAGAAACTCCTGGTCAAGGACGCACTACAAAATGGGACGTGGGCAGCTTCCATTGGCCCAGACATTGACGCACCAGCACTCATGGAATTCATAAGCTTGTGGCCTCGGGTTCACGACGTGCAGCTCCAAGAAGGGATCCCGGACACCATCAGATGGGCATGGGAGCGAGATGGCCACTATTCCGCTCGATCGGCATATGCCGCAAAGTTCATGGGAAGAGAGTTGGTCCCAACCGCAGAGGCAACATGGAAGTGTCGGGGCCCCCTGCAGTGCCGCTTTTTCACATGGCTCGCGATACGCAACAGGTGCTGGACCTCGGACCGCTTGGCAAGGAGTGGGCTGCCACACCAACAATCATGCCCACTTTGTAGCCAGGGTGACGAGACAATGAACCACATTATGCTACAGTGCGTTTTTGCAAGAACTTTCTGGGTGGAGATCTGCCACGCTTTGGGGATGCCGCAATGGACGCCGACTCCACAAGACACCCTACCGGAGTGGATCCTCAACAAGCGGATACAAGTCACCAATGAAAAGGATGTGAGGGCCATCATCATACTTGCCTTATGGGAATTGTGGAAGCATCGCAGCGGGATCGTGTTTGATGGTGAAACACCATCCCTGGGTAGACTACTAGCACGGGTCTCTAGTGAGGGCAAGGCTTGGAGGACGGCGGGCCTCCTAAAAGCGGATTTAGGAGACTTCTTCAGGCGGATACATAGGTGGGAGTCTAGCGAAACATAGACATATGTAAACGGTGGACTGGGTGTGTAACACCCTCCGTGGAGGGTTTCTTGTACCCTATTCTTCCCCATTAATGAAAGATACGCATGCTATGCATATTTGAAAAAAAATCAAGGGGGAGAATGTTAGGATGATCTCCACCGTGTGGGCCCAACGGCCCACCGGGCCCTTAGATCTGCACCCTGATCGGGGGCGCTCAACCGACTATGGTTGACGGGCCCCTGTCACCTGCACTATATAAAGAGGTGGGGGCCGGCGGCTCGCATCACGAGGTTCGTCGCAACGCCGTACACCCCACCTAATCCCCTACCGATCTAGGGTTAGTGCAGTTCTGGCGGGAAGCACCGCCACCGCTACTCTGCCATCATCGGCCACCGTCACCATGGCCGGCACCGGGAGCTCCTCGAGCCACAAGAAGAAGGTAATACCTACCACCACTGTTGCTGGAATCCTAGCCTAACCGATCCACAGAATCTATCATAAATATGCATCCAAAGTTTCAAACAAGTTCATTGTGTATCCGTATTAGATTACATTTTTTTGGGAACACGGCTGAAGAAGAGCCTGGCTTTGAATTATAATATAATAAAGCAAATCAGAGTACGTTCGGCTATCTATGCTCCTAGGTGATTTCTTCTATGAAAAAGTCGTATCAATACACATGGATCGCACTAGCGGTGGCATCAACGGCTAAAGGTGGTTATGATATGGCGAATCAACCTATGGTTGAGATGGTTAGGTGGACAGTAGTATCCCCAACCCACCAGTGTTCAAATCCTGGTGCTCGCATTATTCCTGGATTTATTTCAGGATTTCCGGCGATGCGCTTTCAGTGGGAGGAGACGTTTCCGTCGACGACGAGGCGCCTATGGTGGCTTCGTAAATCTCAAGATGATATGCCGGCTCAGTCTCTCGGAGGTGCTCATAGGGGTAGGGTGTACGTGTGTGCGTTCATAGGGGTGAGTGTATGCGCGTATATATGAGCGCTTGTGTCTGTACTGATGCTCAAAAAAAAGGTGGTTATGATATGTGTTTAGCTCCTAAAGGTATCTCGTAGGAGACTACATCTATAATAGATAAAACCCGCCACCATTTTGTTTCGAGAAATAATAGATAAAGGTAGTTCGTCCACTTTCGGTGAACCGCAAATTCTACAACTTAAAATCTAAATGATCAAAGTTTTCATAAAAATGTGTCTACGTTGTGAGAAGATACTATGAACCACCAAGCTCACCTCTTTCTTTTCTCTTATGTCAAGGAAAATTATGGTTTTGTTGATTGGGAAGGGATATAGACCACACCTCGGAGAAGGGGCGCCAATACTGGCAAGGGCTCCCTACATTATTGATGAGTTTGATGCATTTGCCGTTCATATCAACTGTATTTAAGGAAATAAAAATAAACAACTAGCATCGTTTTATGTAGGTTATCATCGTCCCACGGTGTGATGAATTGGAAATTCATGTTATGTCTAACTCATGACTTTGTCCATGCATGCCACCCATGCTCAATAAATGCTTATTTTTCTAGGATATTTTGTCAACTTACTTGGATGTCCTAACTTCAATCAATAAAAGTGTAGAATATTTTGGTTAGGTATTAAGATCACATTCCGGGAGAAATGTGTGCTAACACTATGATTGAGGATATTTGGTCATATTTTTTTATCACATTCGAGAAAAAGGGTCCCCCGCTTTATAGATAAAGCATCACCGAACAACCAAATTCTGCCGATATAAACACACACACCACACCATACCCACCCAAGGCTGGATACAAAGACGCTGATAACAGCAACACTACCCCAACAAAATCTTAGCCAACATCAGATGAACACAAAAAGCACTACTACGAAGATGTCGGGGCCCTCAGCCGTGGGCGGGCCACCGCGAAGAGGAGAAGCCTTGTAGGACGAACAATGAGCTCCAAAGCGGCGCCTTCAGCAAGGCAACGACATCAATGTGTCGCCACCGCCCAATCCAAGGATTAGAGTTTCCCCCGGAGCACTCCGACGACACACGGCGCCTTCAAGAAGGGGACGATGCTAGAACGCCGCCGCCGTCGGCCTGGCAAAGCAGAACGGGTTTTCACCCCAACCAACACTCATCGTCACCGGATTGGGTGAACGACCCACCCCGGTCAACACGCCGCCCACACGGCCATGCTGACCGGACAGCGCCAGAGCCGCGTGCTCCGCCCATGAGCACCCTGGCTACCACCAACCGGGCCGCCGCCACGGCATCCGAGCCCCACCCTCAACCAGGACACACCAAACAGACGCGGCCGGCCGGAACGAAGCGGAAGCTCGCCTTCCACCCCAAAGCCGACACCTTGGCATGGTCGATGACCTCGGCGGCCGAATCAGGGCCAGGGGAACTCCGGCGGTCACCCGCAGCAGCCGCCAGATGCAACGGAGGGGGCACCCTGCCCCTTCCCGAAGTCCCCTGCCACCACCAGCAGGCCTCGCCCGCACCACCACACCATGGCGCCACTCCGGCCTGACGAGCCCGTCGCTGAGTCCAAAGAAGAGGGAGGGAGCTCACCCGAGTCCGACGTAGACGAACCGCCGCCGGAGAGACACGCCGTTGCTGCGCGCAGATCGGACAACCACCAGGCCACAGCAGCGCCGCTGCAGACCACCCCACTCCGAGGTCAAGCCCGACCTCGGCCACCGCCCCGCGCCACCCGCCGCCATCCAGGAGCCGGATCCGCGCCAGCACGCCACCGCCCAGATCGGGAACCCCCGCGGCCGCCACGCTGCAAACGAGCCCGCCGCTCGACGTCGCGTCCCCACCAGACAACCCCGCCGCCGAACTCCGAGCACGCCGCCAGCCCCGCCAAAGCCCGGCGCCCCCACTCGACCGGCCGTCTCGCGCCAGCCACGGAGCACGAGGGGGGAGGAAGAAGAGGCCCCACCGCCGCCCCAACCGGCCGAGCTTCGCCCGGCGGCGTCGCTGGGCGGCGGCATGGGAGGAGAGCAAAGGAGAGGGAGGTCGGGTCGCGGCGGCTAGGGTTCCCCCCGGCCGCTCTCGCGAGCGACACGGGAGGGGAAGGGCGTAGGGATCTTTCCCAGACCCTGAAAGTATCAAACAAGACCGTCGTACAATGCCAAAATGAGCCTCCGTGATCTGAATGCTCATGGGGTAAAACTCCTTGGAAACATACAGAAGCATATTACGCATCGCCATCGGACATCAACAGCTGGCCAACTAATTTACAAGAGTAGTACTTTCTTTGTTCATTTTTGTAAGACGTTTTAGACATGTAGGACAGCAGCTAAAATAGTGCAATTTGAGCTGTTTAAAGCGACTTACAAAAGTGAATGGAGGGAGTATAAATTTTTTATTTTCATGCTTTTTGTATTCTTAATGAAAATCGGGGAAACCCTTTCCATCTAAAATTAACCCCTTTTTCAGCCACATATCTGTTCATCATACAATCTCGCAAAGAATGTGGTAGCCATGTACTCCTTCATAACTGTCGGGTATTTACTGAGATGCACACAAGATGGGAAATTGTTTTAGCTGTTGTGTTCCATCCGTTGGTTTGAGATGCACACAAGATGGTAAAGGGTGACTGAATCATCTAATGGTAGTCCAAGTCCCTATCTCATTCTTACGTAAGATTTTCACTCTAAAAATTCTGAGCTTTCACGCAAACCGCGAGATGCAGAGAAGTTCTTGTATGGACCCCCGGCAGTGTCCCCCATGTTCCCAAGATAGACAACAGTGAGCTGTACTCTTTTTGTTTAGCACAATCGCAGCAAAAAACATTGCTAGCGCCCTACGTATCAGGTTCATTGAATCTTGCCAGGTTCGATATTACCAATAACAAGCATCCATCTTCCCTGGCCTCCCAAGATATACTATAATACCCCCTCTATCTGGTCAGTGATGGTAGGAGGTTATATTATTCAGCCTTAATGGGATCAGGATATATCATACATATGGTTGGTTGCTTGTTGAAGCTTTTGCATTGCTTTAGGAGTCGAGCGTGTTCGATTCGGCTCCATCGCCGGTCCAAGCAATGGCTTCTCTGTAGCAAGGCTGCGTGTGGCTGCAGTCATCCTCCTTTTTTTTTAAAGAAAGAAAGCTAGGCTGCGTGCTCGGTGAAGCTCAAAAAAATTGTTGTGCCGTAGCTTGCTCACATGGACAACGAAGGAGTCTCAGGGTGTGACCGAGTGCGAGTGCCTTTGTGTGTCTGCGAGTTCTGCTTTTTTGAAAAGGGGCGCTTTATTACTTAAAAGGTTTAAGCATTACACCCGGCCTCTGCATAACTATGATGCACACAGTCAAATAAATTCTCTCATACAAACGAAAATTAAGAAGGCGAAATACAAAGAAACAGAGTATGTATCACGCCTAAAGCGGAGGTGGGTCAATCCTAAGATCATGCTGCCACCCATGTTGGGTAAAAGTATCCCTCGCCGTATCCTCCAATCGTGTACACACCTCCGTAAACAGGCCTCGATTCTTCACACGTTGTAGAGAGGACCATAAACGAAGAGTCCCGGTACACCTGTAGATAACCTGCATCAGAGAAGTACTTTTATCGTTAAACACCTTATCATTTCTACATAGCCAAAGCGACCAAATAACGGCAAGCGCTCCCACCCTAAGAATAGTTCTGAACCTGTAATCTATCCCATGTAACCAGTTGCCAAATACATTAGCAACACTACAAGGAGGATACAAGCCAGAAGCTATCTGAATGACTGACCATATAGAACGAGCCAATTTGCATTGGAAGAATAAATGTTTTATTGTCTCATCATGGTGACAAAAGACACATTGCGGGCTTCCATGCCAATTCTTCTTAATGAGGTTATCTTTAGTAAGAATGACTCCGCGACGAAGATACCATGCAAAGATTTTATTCTTTAGAGGAATCTTCATCTTCCAGATCTTCTTATTATTATCAACTGGCACATCAGACTGGATTAACGCTCTATACATAGACTTCACTGAGAATTGTCTATTCCCATGTAGGTTCCATCGAAATACATCAGACCCATGTGACAAATGCACCGTGGACAACCGCTGGAGCAGGATATACCATGATTGAAATCTGGGTCCAATTAAATCTCTTCTGAACGTCACATTTGGCGGAAATGATTCCATTACCGTGGCGATAGTATCACCCTTATGACACACAATGTTGTATAGAGCCGGATATTGTTCTCGAAGTGTGGCATTTCCTAGCCACTTGTCCTCCCAGAATCTAATTTCCGAGCCATCTTTAATTGAGAAGGATCCATAGGAGAAGAAATATTTCTTCGTAGCCATTAGACCTGCCTAAAAGTGAGAATCCTCAGGCTTTCAGTATACTTGAGATACCGCTTTGGAACCCACATATTTCCTTCTCAGGAGGGTTTGCCATACACCATCTCCCGTCATTAATTTAAACAACCATTTGCCGAGGAGGGCCCTATTCTTAACCTCAAGGTCATGAATGCCCAACCCGCCTTGGTCTTTGGGACGGCAAACCACACTCCATTTAGCCAATCGATATTTCTTTTTCTCGCTATCTCCTTGCCAAAAGAATCTTGATCGGAAATAATTCAATCTATGTAAAACTCCTTTCGGCAATTGGAAGAAGGAAATCATATATAGTACCATGTTACTTAGTACTGAATTTATGAGGACCAATCTTTCACCCAGAGACAGCAGTTTACCTTTCCAACTGCTAAGTCTTTTTTGCAGTCTCTCCTCGACGTGTTCTGCTTAGTTGTTTCG
Organism: Triticum aestivum; assembly: GCF_018294505.1. Classification (NCBI taxonomy): domain Eukaryota; kingdom Viridiplantae; phylum Streptophyta; class Magnoliopsida; order Poales; family Poaceae; genus Triticum; species Triticum aestivum. The sequence continues at coordinate 401,714,851 of NC_057805.1, forward strand.
TCAAAAACAAATTGTACTCCCTCCGTTCCTAAATATAAGTCTTTGTAGAGATTTCACTATGAATCACATACGAATGTATATAGATGTATTTTAAGTGTAGATTCATCCATTTTGCTTCGTATGTAGTTCATCTAGTGGAATCTTTACAAAGACTTATATTTAGGAACGGAGGGAGTAGATGATACGGACGCCGTTTTGTTTTGACTTGCACGCAAGCCAGAATGTATTTAGCCGAGACGTTTGCACGATTACATCGAGGATATACGGAGTAGACTTATCGGTGAATGCTTTTCTGTGTACCTAGAAAAGGACATCGTCTATTGTGACTGGTAAATATTATAGAACACCCTAATCATTTCCGTGTATAAATTAGAAAGGAGACAAGGAAGTGCCTGCCTACCTACCAGGCACAGCTCCACGGCTCCATCTGTGATGAACAGGAGGTAGAGGGCGACAAGGAGGAATCCACACGGAACATTTCATTTCCCAGAAGAAACCGGTTCAAGGATGAGTCCATCTCATTCATGGGGCCTGTCCGTTCCATCCATCGGTTGTGCTGTTTTTTGGCTTTCCTTTCCTTGCCGGTACAGAGATCGATCAACAAACCGTAATCAGAGAGGGGGAGAAAACAACCTAACAGGAGCATCATTTTCATAGGGTACAACTGAAAACGCCCGGACGGAGGAACCGTAGCTAGCTAGGTTGCCAAAAAAAGTGGCAGGAAATTTTGTATGAAGCACGAGTTGTTGGATTTGGCCCTTGTCATGTGATCATGTCCATCCATATGGCATATGGCGTGGCGTGCCCTTGTGGCAGCGGCCGAGAGCCATTCGTGCCCGTGCAGCACAAAGGACGGGTCGCCGTCAGATCACATGCCCACCAAACAAGGCATGTAAGAACACCCAGCCCAGCTGGAGGCATCGAAGCAACAGGGATACGAACCTCACCCAGAAGTACCACCTGGGGAAAAATATCCCCACCGAGCTATCAGTAGACAAGGACTGATGAGTGATGACCGAGCTAGCTGGTTAGATTGGCTGTAATTCTCACAAGGTTCTCTTTGCAGTGCAGTTTTCACGGCGCCTGCAGACAGATTAGGGCCTAGATCGCCGGAACTTGGATAAAATTTCCACCCATCACGATCCATGGTCTGATGAAACTAAACCGGTACCCTCGCTTCGCCCCATGCGGGCGACTCGAGGGCGAACGCAAGCGCCGCCGTCGGGCCTAACACATCTTCCATCCCTCGCCGCCGCTTGAGGCTGGCGGCGGCCAAGGACGGTGGTGGCAGGGCCGTTTCGCCCTGGAAGAGGGTGCGATCTGGGCTTTGGCCCGTGGTGGTCTTCCCCAGCGCAGCGGCGCCTTCTGCAGCGAGGCGGCGGCTCATCAACATCCCTCCGCCCTACGGTGGCTAGTCTGGCCGGCCATGGGGCTTCGAGGCGACGTCCGGCGAGCCTGGCCCCTGCAGGATCCAGATCTGGCATCTGCGGGCCTGTAGGGACGATGGGCCTGGGCCGGCCTCGTCCGTCGTTGGTGTTGCCGTCGGCGGCGACGGCAGGCGCGGTTCGTTATGCGGCCGGCGGTCTGCTCCGGCGGTTCTCCTGGCGTCAGATCTGAAGTTCTCCATCTGGTCCACTTCCCGCCGGATCTCGCATCGGTGATCTTCACCGGGCTGATGGTGGCTGGGCACGGTGGTGTGAGTTGGGTTCGGGAGAAATCCTTTGGTGGCTTGGTCATCAACGTCAGTGACAACGCTTGCAGGCGCTGCTTCCCTCCCTGGAGGCATCGGCAAGATCCATTCTCCCCACCCCCTCTTCTCCGACCCAAGGTTAATTCTTGTTATCCCTTGCGGATGCGGCGGCGGCGGCGCTCGGTGTCGTTACCTCCATGGGAGCGCCGTTTGGCTAGGAGAAGTTGGTGTGTGGTGCCATGTGTTTAATTCCGTCTCCTGACCCCCCCCCCCCTCCCGGACGAAAGTCCAAAATCCGCGTGATTGGACGGCGGCGATGACTTGTGTGTCGTACCCTTCATGAAGGTGCCGTCTGGGGAGGCTTGGGTGTTCGGGAGAGGACTCGGGCGGAGGGGATGGGACCAGTGGCAGCAGGTGGTGTTCGCGAAGGAGGACCGGTGTGGCATCTGGCACGTCCACAACGGCGGGTCTCAGTGGCATGGAGCAGCGGGGTCTCGCCGGTGGGCGTGTGATGATGGACGAGCGCATGATGGTGACATTGTGTGGCGTCGACGACAGCTAGACCGAGCAAGGTAGATGCAGCAGTACAACATTGAGGATGGATTGGTGGCAGGTGGTTGCGGCTGCCTCATACCCGGCAGACGTCCTGGTGGAGGAGTGCGCCGGACTGGTGGGTGCCCCATACCCGGCAGGTGTCCTGGTTTTGACCTCAGGTCTTAGATGATAGGTTTGGCTGCGAGGTCTGTTTGGTATTAGGCCCAGACTATCAGCATCCCTTCATCAATTGGATAGGAGTAGCGATAGATGTTGCCTAGACGGTGGCTTTAGTCTTATTGTTGTATGATTTTATAAGATCGTGTGTGAATAATTAATAAAATGGCTGCATGCATTATTCAGATGCAGAGGGCGGACGTCCTCCTCCTTTTAAAAAAATCACGATCCATCAAATTTGGGCAGTTCAGCCGTACTACGTACCAAACTGGTCTGGCCCGACCGAGGACCGGACGGACTTGACAAGGAGACCCGCCCACAGGCCACAGCACGCGTCACACCACAGGCCCTGTGCCGTGCCCGTGCGCTGCACTGCTTAGAAAAAAACCGTCTCCACCGAAGCACTGTGCATCTCCTTCCCTTGTGCGATAAGTCGCACGAGGAGGGAGCGCGGGCTTCAGCTTCAGTGCTTCACTGCAGCCTACAATTTTTTTTTGCGGGGTCACTGCAGCCTACAGTTTGATGGACCAAACCGGGGCCTCCTCGTCCTCGTGTGCGCCTCGCACCGATGACGTCGACGTGATGAGCGGCGGGCGTCGGTCACCACACGGAACGGGGCGTTCCAGCTTAGCAATCAAGCGTTGCGGATGAGAGGGAGATCTGATCCGTTCAATTTGCTGGGACAGGATCGATCCAGTCTTCTTCCACAGCGTAATGATGTTGGCATTTATATTCTGATGATGAAAAAGGACGAGATGGATGAGCGGGAGCAGGCGCTAAAATAGTGGTCCGGCGAGCGTTGCGGCGGCAGGTTGGGACTGGGACCCATGCGTGTGGTGTGCTCTGCTCTGCTGTGCTCGCCGGTCTTTTGGCGGGCGCGGCGGCGGGGGTCGGGGGAACAGGAGCGCACGAGGCCTGATTTGCTTTGCCCCAGAGGAGGTACGGAGCCCCGAGCCCCATGCAAAAAGGGCCTCCGGGTGAACAAAACAAAAATTATGGCTGAATCTTATCTACGCCTCGGTCCTGCTCACTTGAAGTTGACCCCGCGCGGAGAGAGAACAGGATAATGGTCGTTTTGCATTTCAGTCCCGCGCTACCGTTCCGTACCAATAATTATGTGGTAGTACAAGCTGTCCAATATACTGCACGTCTACTAGTGGTAACTTTATTTTCAAAAAAAAAAAAAACTAGTGGTAACTTATTTCAAGATGATTACTTTACGTTTTGCCAGTATCCGGTGAAAGGCCGAGTCCTGCTTATCTTAAATGGTCTGTGGACTGCGACGAATGTTTGCTACCACGAAGATCTCCATGGATGAAAAGAGAAGGAGCATTGCCGGTTGTTTTAGAGCGCGCTTTCGATTAAGAAAACACAGAGCAGGTCCACTGCCCTTTTCAGATTGTTCGTTTTGTCCGGATTCTTGTGTTTGGTAGGGCAACGTCTAGTAGTTTTTCTGAATGCGCTGACCATGCACCCAACATGCAAACGTATCTCGTCTGGCCGCCTGGAAATTTTTCCAAATGAAAATTTGTCACCGCGGCCGTAGTTCATGCCAACGGCCATAATTCATGTCAGCTAGAGCGCCAGCGACCGGCACACATATGCCAGCCTACAAAATGATGAACCCCGAATTTTCGCGCCGGCAACAA